>NW_020654289.1:203064-224433 GCF_003589595.1 Hyposmocoma kahamanoa
TCAGCCTTGTGTTACTAATGACGAAGATTTCAACCGTTTGTTGTTTCATACAGAAGTTCGTTGGCTATCAAGAGGCAATTTTCTGACTTGATTTTACAACCTGTTTGACTCTGTGGTAGAGTCCTTGGAAACTAAAGATACACAATTACGCAACAAGCTCATTACATCAAAGAATGATATAGCTTACATGACAGACCTGTTCAACGATGATGATGATGTTCAACGACCTTGAACGATTATTCAACGACATGAATCACCAACTGCAAGGCGATGAACTAAATTTAATTAAAACAAAAAATGTCGTTGCTGCTTTCGCAGCCAAACTGCTTCTACACAAAAGAATACGGGCAGACGTGAGTTTCACAATTTTCCGAATTTATCCGTATCCTGCAGTAACGACGACTTGTTTGCCTACTGCCAACATTTGGAAAACCTTCACATTTACTTCACCGAACGATACCAGGACATTTTGAACTTGGAAATACCAGACTGGGTGTTGGGTTCGTTTTCAAATGCCAACACAGCAATATCACCTCAGCTGGAAGAAGATCTTATAGAATTGATAACGAACGAGGAAATAAAAATCAAGTTCAAAAATGGCTACCAAGAATTTTGGCTACAAAAACCGAACCCGCAATTGTACCCTGGATTGTGGTCAATCGTTCAACGATTTTTGATAGCATTCCCATCGTCATATTTGTGTGAACGTGATTTTTGTGCTGTGACAACGCTGCTCACTAAAAAGAGAAATCGTTTGCATGTTACCGAACGTGGTGACTTGTGACTGTTCTTGAGTAATTTTTTTTTTATTGTGACTCGGCAAAATGACTGCACCGCGCCTGATGGAAAGTGCGAATACAGTCCAGAGATGAGAGTAACGGATGAAAAACACAAATATCTTCACTCCGTCACTATCATTTTGCCGGTCTGGCCAAATGCTTCTTCACACTACGTTTGAAGGACCCGATGTTATAGAGGGGAGGGAATACATGCGCCGGGAGTTGGTTCCACAATTTGATAGTTCGGCATAAAAACGAATTGCCAAACTTTTTAGTGCGGGTCGGTATTGAACTGACCGTCCAACTGTGGCAACGCAGTGGTCCACACGGGTGGTCCGCTGATGGAAAGGAGAGGAAGGGCTAAGGTTAACCGTGGTACAGGCGATAGAATACGCTAAGAGACGCTATATCTCTGCGAAGCTGTAACGACTCCGCATGCTCAGTTACATGAGGATCGTTGACAACACGGAAGGCGTAGCGCTGCAGTCCATCTAGGGCATCGAGCAAGTACTTGGCAGAGCCGTCCCAAAGGTGCGAACAGTACTCCATGCTGCTTCGGACCTGAGCTTTATACAACAGGTATCGCAGCTCTGGAGTAAAAAATTGGAACCTGATATCAACAAACTTATTAAACAGCATTAGTTTCATCCTTCACATTAGTTTTTATATTAGAATCGATTATGTTTGTTTTATTTTGAATAAAAGATACTCTGTCTGAATACTATAAAGTTGCGTTTCAATAATCATTCTCATTGGCTTTATATATTGTTTAGATTATGGTTATAGTAAAAGTCTCGCTTAGAATTAATGTTTAATATCCGCTAATATAGTTCATAATAATTAATTTAATTTTAAGTTTTGAAGTTGGTGAAAAAATGGGGGCCCTGAAAAATAAAATTATTTTTTTATTAAAATTATTTATTCTCAAAGTGGGCAGTACACAAAATAAGTTAGGGAACCCCTGCCCTAGCGGATATTGCTCCTCCTAATGTGCGTCGCGAGATAGCATATGGAGTAGACACAAAAGCAGGAGGTCGATAGTTGGCACCCTTTATTCGGCCACAAGCTCCCACCTGTGTTGTACTGGGTTCGATTCCCTAGTTTTATTTTCCCTATGGGGGTAGAAAATTAAACAAAGAATTACGGTAATTTAAAATAATTGTAATAAAAAAAATTATTTCACGAATTAAAATTAGAATTTAAAAAAACGGTACATATATTTATCACGGGTCGTGGTATCGTGCCTTAAGACTTTAGGTTTTCCGCTACCGAGTATGGTACTCCTCTGTATATTTGCCGACGCAGAGGAAGGGCCACAGGATGAGCAGCAACTGGTAGCCGTTCAGCGGATGTTGTTTCGTCTTAGTCCTGACGTAGTCAAGCTCCAGGTGTAAAGTAATTCAATCTGAAGGTAATTCAATACGAAGGTGATTCAATCCGAAGATGACTCAATCCGGTGGTAATTCATGCAACGGACAACAAACTGGTAGTAATAGTCCTTTTGCCTCCGTTCTGAAAGCCCACGCCCAGACGCCAAAAGAGAATTAGAGAAGAGCACCTACGTAGTAGCAATTGTCGGTGGCGCGACAAGAACGGAGTTGCAGTATAACTTGTGGAAAAATAGATAAAAGAAAGAATTTAGGTAGAAAGGCTGAAGCCGAGACGTTTGCTTATTGTTAGAAAAGAATAAATATTAAATAAGCCAAGGAAAACAATATCTGGTGAGAAAATACAATGAAATTTGTCCGTTATTTTTTGAAATTTTGATGATGTAATCTTCAAAATTTTTCAAACCGTATGGTACTATGGTTCAAATTTACATCATACATATCTATATAATCGTAGAAAGAGCTACAAAAACGACATAGCAGAATTTGGTACAAAACATGAAAATTAGGAAGTAAAAGCGTTAGAAGTGTTCTGTGTGTCATTCAACTTACCCTAAAGCGGGAACTTTCACTTTCACAACTATTTACTTACGTTAATTGTGATTGGAAGAATTAATCTTCGGCTTATAATATAATTTGGAGAATTTCAAATCAAGTAACGGAATTTTTATATCGGGATCGCGGCCAAGCCGAGCGTGGACTGGCTCTGAGGACGTTGAAGCGCTGCTGTCAGCCAGGCGAGTGCCGGCGCCGGTATCGGTTTACCGCGCCCCCCTCTCTGCGTTCCTCATCATTCTAAAATGCAACTTTGTCTATGGTGGTTTTATTGTTTTGTAATCAATTATTATTTAAAAATATGATATATTTGTTAAAGATAATATTTGTGTTCAATTTGTAATACTTTTAAATTTAAAAAACGATTTATAAAAAATAATTTGACAACGTTGTAACGTTCCGTTACAGTGTGACTACCAAGTCGTAAGAGATTCCTTCGACATATCACAGCTATAAAAGGTAGTCCAGAGGACGCGAGATGCAAACTTTGGCAAGCCAAATTCGCTGCTCCTTATGATTTTATTACTCCAGCCGAAAGTGTTCCCACGAAAGACACGAGTTGCAGTGGTCGGTATGGAAATCCTTGAACCGTCTCAAATCACAAGTTGGCCGATGGACAAACAACATTGTGAAATGAGGTTCAATCCGGTTCAAACCGTTCTGCTTGCGGATCCCCCACAGAAATGTGTCTCACTTACTCTCGTGTTCACTGTGTCCGACCAGCTGCAACTGCGAAGACCTGCTAAAGGCAAAAAAACAACAAAGATAGGGGTGGAGTAAAGAAGAGATTACAGGTGGCTGCTTAAGATTTCTACTCGTTTGTGGCATTGACTCGACAAGAAGAAGAAGAAATTTGAAATGACACACAAAACGTTAATATTCACAATTTTGGTAATTTGCGTATCTCTGTATAATTTTTAGTTTGTGTCTAATCACTTAATTGGAGCTTTCAAACGCAATATACTGTTTTATAATCTGCATAAATGCTATCTCAATTTAAATTACTAAATTCTAGAAATGTTCGTCAATTTCATCGCCTGAATTGAAATCGTGACTACCCTTTTTTAAATTTTAATTTTACTCGTAAGATGCTTAAATTTAATTAGTTTTGGAAACCGTTTAGATTTCGGCTTCATTAGCTAATATTGAAAATTGTAAACTCCGTTTCTGATTGTACCGCCCGGCAAAAACTGTTACCGTCTATGGGCACTCAGAACGGACGGAAGATGACCAAATTGTAGCTGTTGGTTTGTCGATTTCTGGAAGAACCTTCCGATTGAACAACGACCTTAACTTTGACAACCTTCAGTTTGTAAAGGTCCCTTCAGCTTGGTGAAAGTCCCCTTGCCATTTGAACGTGCTTCGCTGCGCACGCTAGAGCCGAAGCACCAGCCACCAGCTGTACTTTTCCGCCTGTTGCTTGCTGAGACGTTCGCCACCCAACATCCAGGGCCGGGCACACCTTTTAGGGGAGTACGGAACTCCAGAAGTGGAAACAAATAATCTTTAGGTGGAAACAAATAACCACGGCCCTGATTAAATTTATGTACCTATTTCTTTATATTTATATTAGCTATTTTATTTTTTATTGAAAATTTAAATTTTGTATCTCATTTTTTTTATAATATAATTATGTTAATTATGTTAATAGTTTTAATTATTATATTATAAAATATGTATTTATCTAAGTATTTATATAAGTATAAATTTAATATTTTTATATTATAATTTCTTTTTTTTCTTGTTTTGTTGTGCACATATGCCCGTTCTTTTAATTATAGTGTCCTGTATTTAGGTCTGCAGGAAGAAATTTCTATTAGAAATAAGCAGAACCTTTTGTTTTTAATTTCGCTTGTATTCTTTGTGACTTGTTGTATTTTTCCTGTACAATAAACTATTAAATAAAAAAAAAAATATGTTAACTTTTATCTATCTCCTGGTTTAATTGACCTTGTGGTAGATTAGGAACTGGGAGATAACGAACCCGGTAAAACACATCCCAACCCAAAAAAACACTGTAATCTCACCAGCACCCCTACCCTTCAAAACCGGAACGCAGTAATGGTCACATTACTGCTTGGCGGCAAAAATAGGCGAGGCGGCCGTACTTTTCTGGACGAACTCTTTTCTATTTACTACTATAATATTTATTTATTAAAATTATGTTATATTTATTACCAAATAGGGAAGAGAAAATAAACGAATTTTCTTCTTTTTCTTCTTCAGAAATGCTATACCATCTTTATAAGTAGTAAGTAACTCAATTTATCAATATCAATTCAAAATCTGGTAACTTTTAATAAAATTTAGAACATTTAGTGATATGTATGACTTCCGAGGTAGCAGACAACTTAGTTCAAAGTCATGACTTAGTTAGGAACTTGTTACTTATTTGAGCGATTCAAATAGGCGGGTAACCGCGGCTTTTATTAAATTTATATAAGATGTCTACGTTTTTGCCTATCTGAAGTTATGACCTGAGAAAATACGTTAGCTAGGAAAAAATCCTACAGCTGATAACCACCTCATGGATATCGAGTATCCTTTAGGTATGGTCTTGTATTAAACATTTATTCATAAAAAGTGCCAAAAAATTCTACGTGTTCAACGTAATAATACAAAATGGAGGAAGTTCCAATTTTATTTAAGTCATGCTTAGACGTCGATTCTCCAAATTGTAACTCAATTTACGAAGTCCTAATCCCCTGAGAGCTTGAAGCTTCATATTTGGGCGATGGCTAATAGAAAATCGATGTTCCAGTCTCAACATTGTTTCGAATGTACTAACTGCAACAATTCCACTTCAGTGGCCACACAGCGTCTACTTATTACTTCCGAGATCGAAGCACGAGGGGAATAATTTTTGTATCGATCTTTGCCTAACGAGGAGGGAGTTAAATAAATATAATTTATTAAAATTTTCCTGCTTAAGGCAATAATAATAAAACGTCAAACGATCACACCAATCACCAATGGTACCAATGTCCTGGTAAACTAGGCAATTCCCTGTACTGTGAGTACCAACTGGGTTTACTCCGGGGACATCTCAGAACACCCAGGTGGTTGCTACATTTCAAAGTACGACCGAAATTCAACATAAAAGGTCTTTATTTCATTTTGCAAATACCTAAATTGCTATGGATTGCTATGACGACAACCTGGAACAGCTACCTGCCAAAGTTAGACACGTGTATTATTACTTTCCGTGTAGTATTATTATTTCTCCAAAAGGGTAGGTCTGCAAAACAACTAAGGTTGAAACAACTAAGTTAACTTTTTAACAACATGATGGACGCAGCTACAGACGATATTATTTAAGAATAAGTTATTATATCAATGTACTTTAATGTAATTATTCAACAGATAGGGCCCAACTTCTAATTTTAGTTCATGCCGACTTTACTTTGAATCAATATTCTTTAAATAATAGTACAACAGTATTTGCAAATGTTACACATTACTTATCGACCGACTTAAGAATGACGTTTTCGGTTAGTCAAGCTGGAGGATCCATTAGCTTTACGTTTAATAAATTGGAGTACAAGTTGGTACTCGACGCTAAAATTCAGCGGGTTTAGCCTAGAAGAAATTTAGGTCGCTCAATCAAACACTAACAGCTACGAAATAGTTAATGTTATAGTTGTAGAATATAAAAACCACTAAAAGGAAATAAAATCTAAAATAAATTAACCTCACTCAATTTTTTAAGAAATAAACAACTGATACTGTCAATAGTAAAAAATTGCTTATTCACACCTTTGATCGAGTATTTTTAAACATTTTATTAATGATGATGACAGATGGCGTTACGGCTAAAAAATCGTTGGAAAACCAAACACAAAGATACGACGCAAGCACATAGAAAAGTACGTGAGGTCCGCTGGTTCGTTTCGTGGCTTAGTTGGTATAGCGTCTGGCACGGTATGCTAGAAGACGTCGGTCCGAATCCGGCCGGATTGAAGGATTTTTTCTGTGTGTAGGATATTTGTAATAATAATTATAAGGAACTAGTGGAGTAATTTAACATAAAAATTATTGAATATCAATTCAATAAAATTTTTAAAAGTTTCATAAATTCTGGAGGTGGTTCTTATCTAGAGTCGTTTCTTTATTGTTTGATAACTACGAGGTCTTAAAAGCTAGATTGTGAAATGACCGTGCACTCAAAGTGCGCGGTTTCACAAAACGTGTTAAAAGTAACTGTGGGTGCACTTCACGAGTTTGTCGCAAACTTTAACCGAAAAATTCATAATTTCCAAGATGTAAATGATAAATAATGCATCATTCGAGCCTTACTTCGACTAAGTACATCATATTTCACAAGCCCTTCTGTGGCCACGACGTAAAATACAGGCGAGGTAATCCGATCCATCCATGATTTATGTCAAAGAAGGGTCAGAGCGGATTTCTTGAGCGATATATCATTGTTTCATATGCAGAGCTCTTATGTGAAAATGTTACTTACAATTTAGCTTCCCCAGAAATACGAGGATCATATCAAAAGGTTCAAATGAAAATTGTTTAAGACTTCTGCGATGAAATATGGAGGAAGTACAATATTTATGTAATGTAATGAAATGGAACTAAGTATCGTAGATGAAGGTGTCTAATGGATTAAAAAGGCAGTGGACCTCCCCGGGCCAGGGTTGCGACTGTCAAGGGTGGTAATATGTCGAAGACCTGGTTTCAGTAGGTACTTTTGGATTTTTAATGTAAAACATGAACAAAATATTTGTAATAATAATAATAAATGTTTATTTCAGAAAGTCTTCATAAAATGTTAGTAACAAATATAACCTTATACCTAAGTTAGTAAACACACAAAAACACAAATTTAAATTTTAGTCAATCCCTTCTCGCTGGCTGAGGCTGTTGGAGATGCCACATACGCGCCTCAGCAACGACACCACTCGCTTACGCATGATGGCCTGAAAACCGTCCGTTCGCGTTTCACACGCAAACATTTCCGACGCACTGTAATGGCGCGGCAGCCCCAACAACCTCCTGAATGCGTTGTAATGTTCTCGTAGGGCGTTGTACACATTTTGTATATACTTGATTGCAAGTATAAAATGAGTGGCAGTGAGTTCTAAGGTGGACAATTTTTACGTTCTTAGTTTACCTTGTCTACCTAATGATCAACATATTACTTCTGACTGCCGGCGCCCTACGCTCCCGCTCCAAGTCCACGTCATCTCCAGTACCCAGGTACTTAAGGCTGGAACAGGTGCCAGATTGACGAATTAGGCTCTTTTTAAATTAAATTCCTGATAATAATAATAGTCCAATAATCACAAAAACTGTATATGATTGCTAGTAGACCTTAAATAATTGAGTGTATTGAGCAAAATTATAATTTACGAAGCTCTCTTTATGAAATAAAATTTACAGTTACATCCTTCAAATCGAATAAAAAGCAATTTCTCTGTACATGGAAACATCCGTTGTTTGTAAAATTTACACGAAAAATAGATAATTTGTATTCAAACGTATTAAATTATTGAATGTATTGTTCACTTTTTCTTAACTTATATAGTCCATAAGTGTTATTATTTAAAAAAAAATTCCTTCCCTCTCGCGAGGTCTGCGCTGTACTCCGCCTTTCAGGGTTTGCGACGGGTGGACTGCGCGCGTGTTTTTGAGCAGATTTATTCCACAAAAAATTTATTGCTTTTAATTAATTTCACTCGTGTTTGTGTTAAATTTAATTTCTATATATATATTTGACTTTGTTTTTATATTTTGGATTTTATAAATTAGTTATTTCGTTATATTTACATTGCATTTTTTTTAATAACTACCAAAGACTAGACAATATAGATAACGAAACAAATAATCTCAGTACAGAGACCTAAAAATCCGACCTCAAAAGTACGTGGAATTACATCTATTTGCCAAGTTTTATAGAAATATCCCCTAGTTCGCCACTATACAGGACTTGACACAGGAGACAATAAAAATCGGTTCTCACTACTCAAAGTATACTGAGAGAGAAAAACGCCTAGAAATGGAGAATAGCAAAACCAACCATTAAAATAATTGCTCCTTAAGTAAAATTTAGGCGCTATTTATAAAAATGAATGTTCATGCGTCATCAGCCACCCTTAGAGGTGGATGATTTTCTTCAAAATGAAATGGGACCACTATGGAGGTACCCTCTTTCCAACAAAAAAAGAATCATGAAAATCGATTCACAAATATCGGAGTTATCGCGTAACATACGGAATACACTCCGCGTCACTACCCAGAACACCAAGGCCAAAACCATTTCAGAAAATTTCATTTCCGAAACTGGTTCTACTGGAAATCAAACCCAGGAGATACGGAATTCACCCAGCGACACTTTCCAGAACACCTAGGCCAAAAGCATTTTGGAAAGGTTCCTTTTCGTAATTGGTACTGCCGGAAATCGAACCCGGAACCTTCTCATGCAGTGCCGACAGTGCAAACTGTTTGACCACCAAGATCATCGTAGTTGGACTATTATATGTACTAGTATATTATTTTTATGTAACATCTACAAATCGCTTAAAACACGACCACACTATTCCTGTGAGAAAAAATATTCACTTTATTTAACACATTTGAAGTTCTATATTGTATTGCTATTTCCAAAGTGCGCTCTAAGCAGTCCGATGTCGCTCAGCCAATATTTGCCTTTCAAACAAATATACCTTATTGTTGAGAAGCCAAGTCACATTTTGAAGTGCCCATGGCGGCACAAGCTAGCGACGTCAGACTGCGCCGCGATGCACCGCGGGATACAAAGAAATACCCACTTTATTTAGTACAAACGAAGCTATACGTGAGGCGCACTATGAGTTTCCGGAATGAATAAGAAAAAATACTATAAATGGTTTGAAATAAATTTTTTATTTCTCAAATTATTCTCCGTTAGCGTTAATGCACTTTTTCATGCGAATGAACCAATTTTGAAAACATGTATGCTACTCCTCCGTGACAATCTCTGAAACATGTTTTTCATATTCTTCGACAGCCTTTTCAGGTGATGACAATCGTTGACCGCGTAACTGGTTCTTAATTTTTGGAAATTAATAAAAGTCACAAGGTGCCAGGTCGAGACCGTACGCGGGATGGCTCACAAGGTCAACGTTGCTCACCTTCAACAATTCATTTGTCTGTCTGGTCGTGTGAGAACTGATATTATCGTGGTGCAAGATGATACGGCGTTTACGGTTATTTTTACGGAGTTTGTCAATAACTTCTCGCAAAAAAATGGTCCTGTACCAATCACTATTTACGGTACAACGAATCTCCAAAACAACAGTAGCCATGTGTCCAGTTTTATTAAAAAAAGAAGCAATCATCAGCTTAGAGGCACTTTGCACGCGCGCCACTTTAGTTAGTTTCGGCTTATCTTGAAAGACCCATATGCTCGATTGCTGCTGTGTTTTGGGATCGTAACTATAAATCCATGTTTTCTCACCTGTTACTTTATCCCATACCAAATTTGACGCCCCTTCGTTGAATCTGGTAAGCATGGCATTACACCAAGTGACGTACGACCGTTTTTTGAGCCTCAGTCAAATTGTGTGGGATCCACCGAGAACGCAGCCTTTTCACACCCTAATGTTTGTGTAGTATTGATTGTATTTGACTTTTCACTCCTGCCTATGCCTAAAGATACCCGAATCTCATGGTATGTCACATGCCTGTCTGTTTTGATCATACGGTGCACAGGATCGATGTTTTTATTGTTCACAGCAGCGGACGGGCGACCATCACGAAATTCGTCGGTGAGATTCACATGACCGCGTTGGAATTCTGCAAGCCAGCTTGAATAATCGTCTTGCATGGTGTTTCATCGCTAAAAGCAGTTTGGAGCGAAGCTCCGCTGAGCTGTTAATTACGCACAAAGTCGTAGAAAATCAAACTATGAAAATTTTCACGAGTTAAATCCATGGTGATGTAGACAACCAATTTCTAAAATGACGCAAGAATGTAAGAACAAGTGACAGTCAGATGAAACAAACCGTATTCTGCAGCCAAAGAGTTCCATTTTCAAATGTTGTAAATACTTTTTAAATATTGTTGATGTAAGTGGCCAGTTCCGGAAACTTACAGTGCGCCCTATGTAAAAACCAATAAATGTCATAAACCCAATCAGTGTTTTGCGAAATGTTCTTTGTTGTCACATATACATACATACGTACATACATGCTACACATCACGTATTGCGGCCTTTAAACATTTTAAACATTTTTTATTATTTCAAAATGTATTGTTATTTGGATTAATTTAATTTTACTTATTGGCTGTCTCCACAAATTACTATTTAGAGCACAGGTTTTCCTTTTTTAAGTACCAGCAGTCATATGTACTGGTTCTTTGATACTTACGGTACTCTATGAATGTTGTATTATTATTGTGGCAAATAAAAAAGTATATTATTATTAACAATCATCATCAACGTGTGTTGTGTTGTTGTGATGTGTTGAACATTACAATACGTCACTGAGATTCACACGACTGCGTTTGAATTCTGCAAACTAGCTATAAATAGCTATAGTTGTCTTGCATAGTGCTTCATCGCCAAAAGCAGTTTGAAGTCGAGCGAAGCTCCTCTGAGCTGTTCAATTACACTTAGGGTCGTATTCCAGAACTCTACTCAATGCTCAACTCAGGATCTGAGTATGATTTCAAGCACTGGAAATACGACCCTAATGGCAGGGACTTGAGTATGATTTCGAGTGCTTTAAACCATACTCAAATCCTGACTTGAGCATTGAGTAGAGTTCTAGAATATGACCCTTAAATTCGTAGAAAATCATACTAAGAAAATTTTAAATGTTAAATCCAAGGTGATGTAGACGACCAATTTCTAAAACGACGCCACAATGTAAAAACAAGTGACAGTCAGATGAAACAAACCGTATTCTACAGCCAAAGAGTTCCGGTTTCAAATGTTGTAATTACTTTTTAAATATTGTTTATGTAAGTGGCCAGTTCTGGAAACTTATAGTGCGCCCGATGTAATACTGCATTGCATTCATGTGCCTTTTTTTCCGCCCGCCGCCGCTTGCTGCAGTTTTGTTTTAAAGAAAATAGAAAACAAAAAGAATAAAACCACCACTAATCCAATTAATATCACAAATATTTCCCCTCGTGACGACGAACGTGTGCTTCAACCACAAAATTGTACTCCAACTTCAATTAAACCTGCTTGTTCTCGCTATTTAGATTTTGACGCTTTTTAATGTTAACAATTTAGTTAATAAAGTACCTATTTTAATATACATTAATTTCACCTCGCGCAAAATACGTATCATTTAGTACCTACTTGTTGGTATTTCCATTGGTTAAAAACAAGTTAGTCGCATTGGTCGCAATCACTTTTATTTCTATTTGTTATTAGTCTAAGTATTTACGTATTGTATAAAACAAATTGAATAATACATAAAAGTTATACTTTCGATGACACATAATTAAGTAGTAAATATTGACGTTTGTTAAATGCATTTAAAACGCAGCGAATACAAGTACTTGCTTTAATTTTAGCTGCATACTACTCTTTGCTACTTCTCTTTTATAGATGAAAATAGTAGCATTAGTTGTTAATTGATAGGATATAACGATCGAATCATTGCATGATTTACCTAATACTTTCACTATTTACGCTGTTACGATTTCGACCCTAAAATATTATGTAATGTTTCTTTTTACGATGGTTTATTCTCGAATGTCTCTGAGGGAACAACAATGTAGGTATGGATTGCAAAAAAACACTTATGATACGTCTGTTTTCTAGTTTACAACTTATCTTTATATGACTTTGTGTAAGTACAAGCGCGTAGTCGATAGATGGCGT
This sequence comes from Hyposmocoma kahamanoa, assembly GCF_003589595.1. NCBI lineage: Eukaryota > Metazoa > Arthropoda > Insecta > Lepidoptera > Cosmopterigidae > Hyposmocoma > Hyposmocoma kahamanoa. Next base: position 215,616 of record NW_020654289.1, read on the forward strand.
ACGAAATTGTTACTAATTCTTAGAGGTCAAATCGTCAAAGTTATTCGCGACTGTTCAAGCCTTAATCTCAGTGACATGTTTCAGAGGAGGCCATGATTCCCCGCATACCTCCTCAGATGCCGGCTTCCTCCAGCAGCTTCCTAAGGGCGCTCAGCAAATTATTATTTCACCTCACTAGCTCGGAAAGGCGAAAAGGTTTTTGAAACTCGAACTTGCCTATGCACTGTGGTGCACCAAACTTTTCCTTTGGATGAAAAAAAGGATAAAAACACGTTCAACTACGCGATTTGTCGTACACTACTTATTTATGTACTATAAATCCCTTGATATGTTTTATTCTTATTATGGTTGACATTAAATTGACAATGTTAACTACTTGTGTTTATTAAATTATTTTAATTCATGAAAGAACTAAAATAATTTCAGTAATCACTTAATGACACCAAATAAAAGTACAAGCAAGAATAGAATAAAACTTGGTGAGGTGCAAATTCAGAACGCATCAAGATAAACTTTTTCTTTTAATTAAAAAAAAAACTGATATTTTAAAGTTCAACTGTTTTTTTTTTTCATCTACCATTTACCTTGCTATAGTGAGGTGAAAAGTTAGGTGTTTCGCTCGGCTGAAAAATTGTTTTGCGTCTCGTGTCTTGAAACCCTCGCTACGCTCAGGAATCTACTTTTAATCTTAGCTTCCTTCGCTTGCTTAGGTTTCAATACAAGCATGCGCTTCAAATAGCAACTTTGCAGACTTGCATAACATTTAACTATTCATTTATTTCATTTTCGTATAAGAAATATGTAAAGCAAGGTTTGACTACTAATAATTAAAATCCAAAATGGTCACTACTCGGCAAAGGCGAGTTGTGCATGCAAAACAACCAGAATATTATATACTCAAGATTTAACTTACTTATTAAATTAAATGTTTATTGAAAGTCACAATATTTCACCACCATGCGATATCAGAGAGATGACCAAAAGACTTTACAGCCTCGACTATTACGGATTGTCTACTAAGGCCGACATTGGTAGCGGATCTTACATTCTTTAGTAAGTATGATTTGAGGCTTTGGCGTTCTTTGATTTCTATGTCAACGAAGCTAACCTTCGATTCCTTGGACATAACACTGATCTACTACTAACGCTGATCCACTCTCATGCAACTCGTTCTGCCAATCGATTTCAATCAGGCAAGATGTAGCTGGTACTATGAAGGAAAAGGGGGGTATTCGATATATTATTGCACACTTTTTCGTTCCAGCTCTTTGTATCAGCTATTTGTATTTTGTGGTTTGAAGGTAGAATTTTGTAGGCGAAGATTAACTTACAGGTTGTAGTTGTACTTAGAGTAAACTTTAGAATTCCGCTTACGAAGTTGACCATTCAGGTGGAAAACAGAAACGACAGAAGGACTATGCTTCCGATATCTAACCCACCATTTTTGAGGGAGAGGGACGTTTACGTACGGATGTGGAGTGAAATGAACATCAAAGGTGGACCAATCCACACTAAATGCAGATTTTAAGTCGGTAACAATAGAAGTGAGCATTGTGTGTGGAAGCTTCACAAGAGCGTGTGCGTAAAATTTGGTCGTAGAAATATTAACAAGATTGAAATGATCTAGGGAATGTCTAAAAAAAACCTGTACGTACTTGAGTTAAATTTTCAGATGGCAGTTTGGAAAAGACTCAGAATGAAAATTTTTATAGAATATGGGTGCACCTAGTTGACGTCGTTTTTAAGATGGAACTGAGTCTAAAGCATTAAAATTTCACACAAACGGTCTAATCGCAAACGGTTGTGAGTGTGGGTGGTGGACAGTTTGTTGTAATTTGTGAGGCCCATGGATTAAAAACGTTGATTACTTAATTAGAAAGGACAGTGTCTGCATAGACTTCAAGGTACCAGTTAGGTATCATACGTTAAAATTTTTAATTCAATGTTCAAAGTTTCGTAAAAAATTATCCATTGACAAATAACACGTAATGGTCTTCGACACGGACGTCTCTCTGTAATGAGATATTGTTCCTCAAGGTGAACTTTATTTCCTTAAGAGTGCAGCAACTTTAGAACAATGTGCCCTGTTTTCGGAATTGACGCTTCACGTAAATATTTCCACAAGAAACAAAAGCAATCCCTTGAATGGAAGTTCATTTAAAGCTGCTTTGTATAGACAATCGGGTTTTAATTCTATAAATGGAATCTCTTCACCTCCAACCGACTAAGCTCTGGTGTAGATTGAAAGAAAAAGACTAACGTAAAATGTGAAGCGCAAGAAATTTCACTAAAAAGCGCCTGTCGAGTTTTAAACCCATTTATGTATCTTTGAGCCTTTAACGAAAAAAGTTTGATCATAATTCCATTCTAAGTAAAAAAGTAAACAAACCAAGTAAAGAAGGCAATCAAAAGTTGCGTAAACAACTTTTCGACGGTTACGTGAAGAGGGTGCCATATTCCCCAAAAATATCTTATAACATTATGTTAAATCGCGTACCCTCGGGTGCGCTTGGCGAGTGGTTTCGTGTAGAGGCGAGGCCGAGCTGGTTTATACTAACAAATATTGCTGCTGTTAATTTTTACGATCCAGACACGTTGCTCATGAAGGTTACTACTGTATATGCAGAAATGACATTGAAAAAAAAAGGCAAGAAAATATTGACATAGAAAAATTTAACACGATTTATATACAAGAAAATCTTTGGCTTTCGCCAACACATACTAATATTAAAAATTTTATACATAATAATAATTTTAAAAGTTTTTGAGCGTAGGCCACTAAAATTTGACACAAACAATTGGCGTTTTACCTTTAAATTTATAAAATTTACAAATTTAGTCATTTCATACCGCATAAACCGGAAACATACGTATATTTAGCTAAATTAGCTTGGTGCAGCAAGCGAACAGCAGGTGAAGACTAAAAATCAGCAATGCTGAGTCTTGAACCTTTTTGTCCACATCATTCAATTGCTTTATTTTTTATTCGTTTTTTAAGTATTGTGTTCCTTGTGTTTTGTGGAGAAATTATTTATTTCTCTTCTCTTTTTATTTTTTTTTTATATTTTATAAGTTGAATGGTGGCTATGGCTCTGTGACGTCACGCCATGAGCACAGGTACAAAGAGTGCGCGCTCGCCCGGTTGCCGTGCGGGGTCGGTGAGCTGTTAGGCCTTCTTGAGCCACGGGCTTGGGTACCCAATTCAAATTAGTTGATCTTATCATAATTGCGGATGTAAATTGAATCATTAATGTTAACAGAAAACGTCAATATTCGACACTAAACACCAAAAGTACTACGTATCCCTGACAAGTTACTATTGTAAAGTAGTCTATTGTCAGCTCTAGTTCCGCGGGCCTAAGTATACAACACAAGAAAGGCATACTATTAAAAGGACGGGAATTGATCTCTCCCTCTTATAGTTTGGAATCAATAGAGTCATTCGGTGCTGTGTGCCGAGAAAACTTTTTTTTTTCCTACGCTTGTGGAAACTATGCGTTTGGTTTGCTTTAAGTTACTTTTATATTAATTTAGACTGTAAGTACTTCATCTTCATGCTTAATAATAATGCTACAGAAAATCACATCAATTTGAAAAGTACATTTCCTAAATTGGTCCTACCTAAACGAATTGGGGACTTTCGCATCAAGCTCCCAAAGTACTAACTAAGCCTGAGCCACCAAGGTTGTCAAAGAAACATTATTAAATATTCTTTATAAAGCAATCTAAATAATGTACCTTAAAGGTAGGATCAAAAAGTTCTCGTACGGTAACTGAGTAATTTAGTAAATTTGATTGAAAGATTTATTAAAATATGAAAAATGTCTGCTTGTCCAGCTTCAGCGAAAATATATAAAGTGAAAGTAGCACGGTCTCGTAAATAAATTTTAATTTCCTCCACTAACATTGATCTTGAGGAAAATGAAAAGCGAGTGAGGCCAGCCTTAATTACAAAGGAAGATTTCCAATTTCTCCATTTCCTTTTGTGCCGTAAATAAATAAAAGTACTTGGATTGAAAGAGCCCAAATGGTGAGTTCTATTTTGAATTGAGCGCTTGGTATATATAATATGTGCCGCCGTCTTCTGTATGTATGTACACAGTCAACATGAAAATGATCTGAGCTATCAAACGAGCAAAACGTATCGAAACACTTTCAATTTGGGCACTTCGAAACGGGCAAACAAACGCTTGATAAATATCAGAAGGAAAACTTTCTTAAGCAGGGTATTTGGGACATGAAATACCCGACATCCTTTACCCAAATGTATTCAAAGAGTCTGAGAATAGCCGAAAGCGAACGCATGTGAATACATGAAAGCACGGAAATGTTGGTGAAACATCTGTAGTAGACATTTAATTAATTTTGTTAATCGTGTTCTCGTAATTAGAACGTTACAAATTCTTATTGACGTCAAGAAAAATATTTAGTTAATTTTAATTATAACGGTAAATTTGGACCGTGGACGACAGCTACAAGTCAAAACTGTCAAACTTTCCTAATGAGTACAGAGGCTTGGTCATGCGATTTTAATTTGTGATATAGAGAAGTAAATTTAAGCCATATTTTAAGGCAGCCTGTACCACGGTCTGTAGGCCCGAATAGGGCCTAAACCCTTAAAATCTTAAGCAGGGTGCACCCATTATCAGTTGAAACATAAATACACTGAAGTACATATACCAATACGTCGGTCAATAGTATTCTACTAAGCCTACTGCATTAGCAAATTAGCAAGCGAAGAAAGTGATTTACTATAGGAAATGAAACTATTTTTCCGGATTTAAATCGCGTATTACAGGTCCCATGGTCACAGTTGACTGTCAACCGTGACCATGGGACCTGTAAAGGGCCCGAAATGTCGGTTTGTTTGAAAAAACAAATATAGGCGATTTAAATCCGGAAAAATAGTTTCATTTCCTATGTGTAACAATCGCGAACCTAACAACTTGATTTACTATAGTCGCGACATTAGGATGGCGGCTTGGCGATCTAAACTAAGACAAAACAGCTCATTCCTGAACACATCCCATGATTTTAGTCCACACGTACAAGAGGATTAAGTTATGTGTGCTCCTTATTTGAGGGATCGACCTTTATAACCTTTGTAACCTTTGTTTCTTAGTGTTCATTTCGTGCATTTGTGAATGTTCAATGATAACATCCCTCGCCAATGGAGAAGGGAAACACCCCGATGAAACCTGCATTTATAAAAAAGTACCCTTGAAAAAAACCTGACCTAACCTCCGTAAACCAGAATTGGGCCTGCGTGGCAGACTATAGCCTAAACTGTCTCCTGAGAGGAGACCTGTGCTCACCGTTGGGACGTATAATGGACTGATAATTATGATGGTGATAATTGTATTCGTAAATGTGGCTTACAGAATGAAAAGAAGTTTCAAGGCCTTTTCGGGAACACAAATAAATGTGGTAATAATAGTATGATAATGCATCACGTCATTGGCAGCCAATGACGTTAGATCAGCGCGTTCAATAGTATAAAATCCAATCGCGTAGAAGTTGGGTAATCGCTATTGCCGTGTATGGGATGTCGAAACAGCCAATCAGTGGAGGCGAAGGAGTTAGAAATTAAAGTAGAACGAACGGTTAATTGCTTGGGGACTGTAAACGCGCTCGGCACTTGGAAAAAAAGCGTTCGAAGCGAGGTTCCGGGAAATTAAAAAATATCCTTGGTAGGCATTACTCATCACTGAACTACTTTTATAGAAGAGTTAAATCGTTTTCCTGTCGGAATATCTCAGTTTACAAATGTCTCTAGATATTTGCGAGAGATTTATTTATTTGTAAGTAAACACGGTAAATGCAGTTTACATATGAAAGGCGTAAGCGGCATTTGAAATTGAATTTTGGTTTTAATTAAGTTTTAAAATAGAATTTAAAACAGGTCGTAAATATTTTAAACCAGTCATCATCACCATCTTCATCATCAACCCTTTTGCATCTCCCACTGCTGGGCACGGTCTCCTTTCAGACGAGGGTTTAAGCCATAGTCCGCCACGCTGGCCCAATGCGGGTTTTCCGAGGGTTGTGAACCTCCTTCGACGTGCAGGTTTCATCACGATGTTTTCCTTCACCGAAAAGCTCATGACAAATTTCGCATATAAATTCCGAGAAACTCAGAGCTGCGAGCTCAGATTCGAACCCACGATCCTCTGCTTAAGAGGCAGTAGGTTAAACCATTAGGCTACCACGGCTTCCAAACCAACCCACTTCTTCATTCAGGTTCTTAAACCAGTCATTAAAACTTAATACAGCATCCCTGAAAAATTTTTCGAAGTGTCGCTTACATCCTCTATAAATATATTTTTATATATATATCCTCCAGTTCAGCGTGTTGCGCCAGCAAATTGACGTACAAATATTAATTCTGTTTAGTTGAAAGAGAACATGTAACCCTGTTTAAAAAAAATGGGCTACGTCTACCACCGTGATCACCAAAAAAGACGATCCGCCACTATTTTTATTTTTTACTCAGGTGGATTAAGAATGAAGTTATCGTAAGAGAAAAGGGCGTAAGTACCCCCACTTTTATGGTCAAGCTAAGTTAAATGAACGCATTTACAAAAAAGCGTAATTGCGTGTATACGCCATTTCGTTTTGACTACGCTACAATCACTAAAGTAATGAAAAGACGCACGTCGCATTTAACTTTTTAATCCTTCCTCTATCCTTGCATGTAGTTATTGAAAAATGTTAATTTCCTGGACATATGTTCCTCATATAAATAACAGTGAAGTGGAAATGTCACCTTTCATTTAAGTAATAAAAATCGTGTAAATGTCAAGCTGCGTCGTAATGTCGCAATCACAGACCACGTAAATGCTAGTAATAGACTGGTTAGTGGGCAGGGTCTGCGTTACCTAGCTTATCATATGAGTCGTCAACGCGTCAATCGTCGTTCAAATGTGATACATGATTATTTTGTGGAAAAAATAGAAATATGCCGAATTGTACCATTATATCATGTCGCGTAAGAAGCCAAAGTTTCGAAAATACTTCGGGAATGATTTCATTTCATCGGTAAGTACTAAAATTCTGTATTTTCTAATATTTTCAACAATACAATACTATTATTTCGAAACAAAACTATTTTCTTGCAACTCGGTAATAACAATATACATTGGTTGCTAGCCATCGCCGCCGTCAAAAGAACAATTTGAATGACGCTCAATGAACTGCTTGCATTAGTGTCGTGTTACACTTGGTACTGGGTCTGCGTGTTGTAATCAAAATATCGATATGTGGAAACTCTGTATTTAGAAACTCAGTTTTGGTTTAGTTCAACATTTTTTTTATTATAGCGGTAGGTACCAATGTGTAAACATAAAATGTTTACAGGTATTTAAAAGCTAACAATTTTAATTACTGAAATGTTTGGTCCCCACACTCTCAATAGTTTTTTTACATTTTCAATTTAAGTAAAAACGATATATTAATGGAAAAAAAGGAAATATACACAGTCAGGTCATAAGTATTGTCACACAGTAAAAACTTTTCTTTTAGAATGATGGCCACAAAAAAGTTTATTGAATTCGAATTTCGTATTTTTAGAATTTTACTCATTTTTAAATATGGAGTGGACGCTTAAAGAAGACCGTGTTGCAGTTATTGCGTTGCATCGTTGCGGTTACGCGCCAATTCAAATTTTTGACATACTGAAAAATTTGAATATAACCAAAAGATTCGTTTATCGTACCATCAAACGATACAATGAAGACTCTAGTGTAGATGACAGGTCAAGAAGTGGTCGCCCTCGGTCTATTAGGACTCCAGCAGTGATAAAAGCTGTGAAGGCGCGAATTCATAGAAATCCCAAACGTAAGCAGAAACTGTTGGCCCTTCAGATGGGGTTAAGTAGAACTACGGTGAAAAGGGTGTTAAATGAAGACTTAGGGCTTCGGGCATATCGAAGAAAAACAGGACATCGTTTGAATGCTCGTCTAATGGACCTGAGACTGAAGAGATGCCGCGCTTTGTTGAAGCGGTACGCGGGAAAAAAATATCGGGAAATTCTGTTTTCAGATGAAAAAATTTTTACCGTAGAAGAGAGCTACAACAAACAAAATGATAAGGTGTACGCACACAGTAGTGAAGAAGCGAGCAACCGTATTCCGCGTGTCCAACGAGGTCATTTTCCATCCTTGCTCATGGTATGGTTGGGAGTTTCTTATTGGGGCTTAACAGAGGTACATTTTTGTGAGAAAGTTTGTAAAAACGAATGCAGTTGTGTATTAAAATACAGTCCTGACGAACCTTGTGGAACCTGTTTCTCATACCATGATCAATAACAGACACTGGGTGTTCCAACAAGATTCGGCGCCAGCTCATAGAGCGAAGAGCACACAAGACTGGCTGGCGGCGCGTGAAATCGACTTCATCCGGCACGAAGACTGGCCCTCCTCCAGTCCAGATTTGAATCCGTTAGATTACAAGATATGGCAACACTTGGAGGAAAAGGCGTGCTCAAAGCCTCGTCCCAATTTGGAGTCACTCAAGACATCCTTGATTAAGGCAGCCGCCGATATTGATATGGACCTCGTTCGTGCTGCGATAGACAACTGGCCGCGCAGATTGAAAGCCTGTATTCAAAATCACGGAGGTCATTTTGAATAACCTGTTCACGTGCACGTGACGTAAACAGACAACCTGACCGGACATTTGCTAAGTGATGACAATAGACTACTCAGCAGTGCAATGACCGTTCTGAACTAGGCTGCTGAGTAGAGTAGTTAACTTTATGTATACATTTAAAAATAATATTGTTTATAGTCACACACATGTAAATACCGTTTTGTATAAA
>NW_020654289.1:229433-235415 GCF_003589595.1 Hyposmocoma kahamanoa
GGATCCAGTATTTCCTCTAATGAAAAATCCCAAACAGACATAAGACTCCAGTACTAATTAATCTTCAGTCTTGGGCGTTCGTAAACAATAACGGACACATCAACCGCAAACACGCTACATGGATGTTATGAGATCATGGGCAAATCATTAACATAGAGAATAAATAAGAAAGATAGCAAGACCGATCCTTGGGGTACCCCAGCACTGTTTTCTTTATAATTACATCTGTAATGAACGTACTCTGAATGTTTGTTGTCATTCGGTATCAAAGTAATAGGTCGTTAATTTCGCAATTTTTCTTTGTCATATTTTTTTAACAGTGATGTCACTGTTGACTGTTTGCAGTCTGGTGACAATATTGCGTTTTTAAAGGGCAAGTTAACGAGTTGAATAAGTTGTTATAGTAATGTTAACAAGTTTACGATATCATTTCCGAAAAATCCATCTAACAAAATGTTAGCACACCAAAAATATGCGTAATATGCAAAAGTACACTCGCCCTCATAAATATGATCTCGTCGCGAGCTACTTACCAATTTGGTTACCTAATCGGCAGCGCCGCAGGCCACCGCGCGCAGCCTGCCGAAATGCAGGATTCAATTTGCGTTGATAGCTAATTTATCCTCCGCGCCACGACACCGGTAAGCCGACTGAAGATTGCGAATGAACAAGATCGTTTGGTAAATTCTGTGCTCAACGTTCTGTGTACGTGTGTGTTAGTTTTAGCGTTAATAAGCGATTACAAGTACAATGTTAATTGTTGTCTGTAGGTAATATATAAGGTAATAGGTAAGGTAAAAATGTTTTTCAAATAAATAAAAAATAGTGCTTCATTTAGCGCTCCAAAAATGTTTAATGAGGCTGTGCGATTTAATAACTACATATTTGATAGCAGCTTTTACTGAACTCACTTTGCTCATACTATTATTTTTTCGTGGTTAACAGCGCCAAACGCGTACAAAGAGATTCTGTCTGGCCGAAATGAAACATCGCGTCGCTCCCTCCTGTCATTTTTTAGTTCGAGAAATGTCGACATTTTTAATTAAGTGCTATATCCACATTCTTGATGGAGAATTATTAAAAAACTGCGTGACTTTATTCCAGTGTCAGGTATTTAATAAAAAACGAAATATCTACGAGGACAATAGAAGATTCCGCAATTCACTCCAAATTTATAAGATTTTTCTTCGAACTGTGTACAGTATGGACATTGTGAAATATCTAATTGGTAGACGAAATTATTTGACAAATAAGAAAATTGTAACAAAAGAGGAAAAGTAAGAGCGCTGCAACCTGTATAAAAATATTCATCAACACACAGATCAACGTAATCGAAAACATCTCTTATCTACACACATATCATAAACTCTCTATAACGTGTTCAAAAACCGCAAATTACGACCAGCATAAAGATGAACTGTTTTGTTAGAACAAATTTCATACCTGTGAAAATGTTATTATTACTTCATATTAAGAGGGAGCATGCCAAAAAAGTTTTGACGTTGGCTCCGCCCAAATTTGTGAAACAAACATATGCCTGAAGTTCGTGTGACATGCGACAGGAGATGTTGAATTTTGCGCATTAAAAGTACCAAATTCGTTTTAGCGGAATAACTCTAAAACTATAGGGATTAAAAAAAATCCGTAGTGACAGTTGTCGATCATGCATAAATATAATTAATTATCTAATTTTTGTCCTAATAACCCGTAGCATTTTGAGGATAAATCGAAAAAATGAAAAAATTATAGGGTTATTTCGTGATTTTTATCTATCGAGGAAACTTTATTGTTGTGTTTTTGATTAATGTCTATGCTTGAATATATCGGGTAGTTACTCATACAATATTTTATTTGTAACTTTAAAACGGATATACCCCTCTAAAATCAAATCGAAGATTACGAATTTTTCCTCTGCTCATCGAATTCGATGTTATTATTACATTCAAATTTCGAACATCTCTGAAAAACAAAACAATTTGGTTTGACCTCAATTCTAATATCAGTCGAGATGAAGTTTTGTTCGAAATCAAATGTCAATAGCACACCATTTTGACAATTTCACACGTTACTTGATATCGAACGATATGATAGTTGGGGCCGATTTTAATTTGGCTATGAATTAAAAATAAAAACTACGGTTGTGTGACATGCGTGAGAAAAGTTTTTATTTTTTACATCACAGGGAGCTTATAATATGTGTGTAAATAAAGCAGTGTATGTAACTGTACATTATTAGGCATTAAAGCACTCGTGAGATATTTTTATGAAACTCGCCTGAGGGCTCGTTTCATAAACCCGCACTCGTGTTTTAGTGCTTTTTATTATATAACAGTCACATAAACTACTATTATTAACAGGGAGCTTAAAGAAATGGTTTAAAGCACTAAACGCAACCAAGCAATATTCCTTGTCTCTTAGTAAACTCTACTAACACGAAGACCTTTTCAAGACCAAATATAGTAGAAATAGCTTTGTCAATTTATAAAAATCTTTACACCATACAAGAATCACACCAGGTACCTACAACCTCCAATCCAAACTCTACGACCCTACAAAGATTTTTCACTAACGAAATCATGAAAAAGGTGGAGAGACTCAACATGGATAAATGCAACGGACTAGATGGTGTTTGAAATGAAGCAATAAAAACGGGCAAATATGTACTTGCACCACCTATTACCGCTCTATCCAATATAGTTCGACTCCAGGATAATAACAAAGGAGCGGGGAGAATCTGACATAATATTCAAACAATCAATCAATCAATCAGCCTATTGCAGCCCACTGCTGGACATAAGCCTCCCCAAGTGTACGCCATAGTGCCCGATCACTCGCTTTCCGTATTCAATCAGTACCCGCAACCTTCTTCAGATCGTCGGTCCATCTTGCAGGGGGACATAATATTACTATATAAAAAAGGGAATCCAGCCAATATGTCCAACTATTGACCGATCAGCCTACAACCCAATATATACAAGTTGTTTGCCTCATGTCTGAAAAAACGGCTCATCAAGTATACTGAACAATTCCAATCACCAGTACAAGCCGGCTTCAAAAGAAACTTCTCCACTACACACCACCTCCACACTATAGATCAGATATTAGAGAAATATGAAGAACGAAAAAACTGCTCTATCTAGTATTTATCGATGATGCTTTCCAATGAATTTCTCATAACAGTATGTGGAAATCTTTAGCAGATTGTGGCGTACCAGCTGAAGTAATAAAAAATATAATTTGATTTTGATTCTTGAAATTTGATTTGAAATGATTTGTATTATATATATATTATTTATATGACAGTAATGAAGACAGATCAAGGTTCTTCTCAAGAAGGTGCGTAAGTGAATGCGATGTTCCCCAGAACAGCCTTCCGACTGTCTCTCGTGTCTCAATAAAGAGGGTAGTGAGGGGAATGTAGCATACATCAAAAACGCTCGACATATACGATATCTCTATTAATATATTAATGTCTGTCTTGCCAGTGATTGTAGATATACTCGTTACTTTAATAAATGGAATGTTTATGGAAGGTATATATCCTGATGTTTTGAAAAGTACCCGTGTATGTCCAGTGTTCAAGGGGAAGGGGGATATGACCCAAGTTGAAAGCCACAGACCGATAACCATAATTCCGAATATATCAAAAATAATCGAATCTATTATATTAACAAGTATTATTGAACATTTTGAAATTAAAGACTTCGCCCAGAGACAGAGACAGAGACAGTAAACCGTGACCATGGGACCTGTAAAGGGCCCGAAACGTCGGTTTGTTTGAAAAAACAAATATACGCGATTTAAATCCGGAAAAATAGTTTCATTTCCTAAATTAAAGACTTGTTATCAGATAGACAATATGCTTACAGGAAAGGTAATTCTACCGTAGTTGTAGGACAAAATGTAGTGGATTCTATTATTACCAGTATAGATGGTAAGTATAAAACTACAGGCATCTTTTGTGACCTTACAAAGACTTTCGATGTAATTGAGAATGACTTATTATGTATGGCGTCAACGGAATCGCTCACAACTTATTAAAGTTTTTTTTAACAAACAGAAGGCAAACGGTTCAGGTCAGTACAAACGGTACAACAAATAGGACAGCAACTGACGTTGACGTGACGTTACCATTGGCATCCCACAGGAATCAGCTTAGGTAATAAATACACTATTTCTGGCATCCATCAACGATCTGCCATACTTTATATCAGGAGAGCTGGTGGTTCTGTTTGCAGACGACACATCCGTTATAGTATGTGCTAAAAACTACAAAGAGTATCGCGGTAGAACAGCTAGAAGGTCGGAGTGGAAAGCTAAGGAGAGGAGGGTATGAAATCAAAGGATGGAGAATGATAAAGTGTAACAATAAGTTTATATCAAAAAGTACCTGAGAGTGTTATATAGGAGAGTGGAGTAGTGTGGTGTGTAGATGAAAAAGATCAAAGTTGGATACATGGAGTTGAGGGCCTCTGCCTTCCAAGGTTGGAGACCGAGGGCAGAGGTGTAGACCCGGAGAGCTGCGGGTTCAGTGTGGAGGCGGAGAGTGGCGATTATGCAGCACTGGCTTCCGAGAGCGGCGAGTTTGTACTGACAGCGGCGGTCATGTAGCACTGGCTTCAGTTGCCCTTGGGGCGAAGTGGGGTTTGGAGTTAGGTGCTCCACTCTCACTGAGCGAAAGGCATAGTCCAGATAGGCAGAACGTTAAGGTAAAGAGCAAGTTTAGGTGGAGAACCGAGGAACTTAGTTCAGACATACGCGCAGCAGGAGTCACTCCAGGCGTAAGAAAGATGAGGCTTCGTATATTTCGTTCCGAAGATCAGATGACTCGAAGGTCGGTATACGAATGACGAGCGAATGGTAGAGCGAGAAAAAGCATTGAAATTCGAATAGCGAATAGTACATAATTAGCATTGGAAAAACGAATAGCAAAAGTCGGAGATACGATCAGTACGATAGAATATGCCAAGGTTGGGAGATCAGACATGAAAACTGAGTAAAACTGTCAAAGTGCGAGAAATAGCTTTTATTAGCAAGTTTAGACACCAATATTATAGTAAATATTTTTTGGAACTCCTCCAGGAATCGGGAAAAGTAAGGGCGTTTCCTAGAAAACGTATATGATATGTATACGAGATGAAGATGATAGGGGGTCCGTAGTTTCACACTACAGGAGTTGGAAGAAAAAATAGCCTACACGTACAAGCAACTGCGTGAGTGGTTCCCTGCGATTGGATTTATTCTTAACACATCCTAGTAGAAGTCGAACCTTATGTTGTTCTCAGGAAGAAAGTCTATAACATGGCCAATTACCACCTCTACAGTTCCATTGTGCAACACTTGTAAATTCTTGGGTTTCACGTTAGACTCAAATTTAAACTAGAAATCACATATACAATCTGTGTGTGAAAAACTTGGAAGTGCTACATACGCGCTAAGAAAACTGCGACCTCTTGGGTCCAATATGGTATTGAGGCAGACGTACTTTGGATTTGTTGATGTCGTACGGCATTATACTGTGGAGTAACTCTACTGAATCGAATAGGGTTTTTGTTCTTCAAAAACGTGCACTACGAACTATGGTAGGTATGTGAAAAGGTCGTCCTATAGAAACTTTTTATTTAAATATAATTTTGTGACGACGTACTCACAATACGTCTATGATGGTTTACGCCCGTCAAAACTTGAGCATTTATGAACGACGTACGGGCGAAGGCAGAGCATTGCGAAACGCGGGAAAAAATATCCGTTGCCCACCGTACCGAACTCGCAACGAGAAATCTGCGGGTGATAGGTCCCCGATTTTACGAGCATCTACACCCACACACCTGAATAGTGTTACAAACGACGAAACGTTTAAAAATAATAATAATAATCATTTATTTCAGACATAACAAATCCAAAGAACTACAATAATGTTAAGTTAGAATGAAATATTATATATAGGTAGGTAAGTACCTATCTATATATAATATTTAGACA
>NW_020654289.1:235425-451916 GCF_003589595.1 Hyposmocoma kahamanoa
ATTTCAATTATTAATAATTAAGTAATTATTAATAATTGAAATCCAATGTCTCAGTATGGACGAGTCGCAACTACGAGCTATAGCAGCTATAATGCTATTTGTACTATCTAGCACTCTCTGTCTAAGAGAAGAAACCCTCTTTCTAAGCACAGCAGCAAACCCGGCCATACGTGCTAACAAAAACATTTCAGATGCACTACAGTATCTTGACAATTTAAAGATAGCTCTAAATACATCGTTATATTGAACGCGGATGGCATTGTACGCTTCTTTAGTAATGTTAACCCACAAACTACACGTATATAGTGTCTGACAGAACGACTTAAAGAGCGTTACTTAAACTTCATCTGAACAGAGTGCAAATCTCCTGGCCAACATATTACCACGCATTGCCAATGCCAATCATTATCATTAAAACTTTCAATAACTATATTACCAAGATAACGGAATTTATCCACCCTAACCAACCTTTTACCATTCAGACACAAATCAGGTACAAAATCTGGTCTTTTTTTGTATTTGAAGACCATAAAAACTGTTTTCTTTTTATAAACCAAGTCATGTAACTTGGCATAATCTTCACAAATGAAAAGTACTTTCCTCAACCCTCCAATTGAAGGGCTGAGCAGCACCATATCATCTGCATAACTTAGATTATTAATACTTCTTCCTCTAATGTGACAGCCAATATGCTGCTGCTGCTCAGCTCTTCAATGAGTCCGTTAATGTAGAGGTTAAACAATCTGGGAGAGCTTAGTACATAATCATGTGAACATTCATTTGATCATTTTACAAAGTTACTTTAATTATTAAACCAAAATTTAAAACAAGTTAATGTATTCCCTAGACATATCCAATCCCTCTAAATTCTTCCACAATAGATTGTAATTAACCAGGTCATAGGCCTTGGAAAGATCTATAAAGCATGCGTATTTATTTGTTTTCCGTTCAGTGTAGTAAGACACTGTGTCTTTTCAACTCAAAATTGCCAACTCCGTTGGCAAACGTGGCCGAAAACCAAACTGGCCATCGTCCAGACTTAACCACATTTGCAGACGCATGTTCAGAATACCATCCAAAACCTTTGCTACAGCAGTTGTCAATGATATGGGTCTGTAATTTCTAGTCGAAGATATGTCACCAGTTCTATTTTTCACAATTGGTACAACCACTGTACGAATCATTTCCGGTGACACGTATCCATGACCAATACACAAGTCAAATAAAATATGCAAAACTCTTGGCAAATGCTTTCCCCCAAATATCAAATGTTCCACACTTGACTTGCCTCTATTCATATTTTTTAAACAAATTTGATATTTATTTATTTATTTATAAGTGCTTTACATTTGTTGTACTTACAAAAATATACTTATGAATATACTTATACATTAACAAACACATGCACCTTGACAGGCATCGCAACATGGAAAGGGAGAGGGGCAGACATTAATTATAATTTATCTTGGAGGTACTCGTCCACGTCGTAATAACTTTTAGAAATTAATAATTTTTTCATTATATTTATGAATTTGTTTGGTTTGATTCTGATTTTAAATATTCTGGGAGTTTGTTATAGATTTTTATTGACATAGAATGAGGTCCGGAACTATGTATCTTGAATTTAGACATTGCTTGTATTAAATTATTTTTATTTCACGGAATGTGATGTCGGGGTGCGTCTCCGACTTTATTATACAAGGTTATTTTTTATGAATTTACACACTTCCAATATATACATATCTTTTTTTTTTTGGAAATGTTAGTATATTAAGTTTTGGAAGTACGGTTTACCGCTTTCTACTTGCTTTATATTTACAAGAATCGGAATACATTTTTCCTGAGCGGTTAAGAGCTCATGGGCATTTACGCTGTTACCTCAAAGTATTACACCGTAATTTAGCCACGCGTGAGCGCAAGTGTAATTTGCCGTCACCGCTGTTTTTATGTTTGATCTTTTTTTAATTCACGCACAGCGTATGTAAACTGCGACAATTCCGTTTTAATTTTTTGGATATGTGATTTCCAATCAATGTTTATACCTAGCAGCGAAAAGTGGGACACGCATTCCGATCGTATTAGTCTATATTTAATTGAGTTTTTTGTCTCAGTCTAAATTGCATGATCTCGGTTTTGTTAAAATTTAATTCTAAATTATGGTCGATTAGCAACGCTATAGTCTTATTTATAATGTTTAGAGTTTTTTCGTTTAGATTGGTGCTATTGTCATATGAAAATAGGAGGAAAAAATCATCCGCAAACATAACACAGGTGTGACCTCCTTAAACTGTCATCCCACCTTTTTGTATCGCCTCTCTTCATTCGTATCGTATCGTGTTTTCTTCTTCTATTCATATCTAAATTTAAAATTTTGAGTTGTTCCATTTTACCTCGCATTCTGATTTTGTTTCGTTCCATCGTCACTCTCTACCCGATCGTCTTCCTATCTTTTTGAACCGTTTACCACTTACTTAAATTTCTTGTACACCGTTTAGATTTTAAGATATTAATATCGTTATTGTACTGAATAAAATTCCTATAAACCGGACTTTCGTCTTTTCAACTGCTAAAACTTGCTAAGTAAGACGTATGGAGGCTGCGGGGGCTGCGGAGGCTATTACTACCCTTGAACCAAGCTATATTACTATCTATCCAGGCTATCCAGGCTATTTTACAGTCTACAGAACGCCACCAGCTTCACCAGCTCTGTACACAGGTTTCATTTATGACTCTAAGTAGGTCATTTATGTAGATTACGAAAAGAGGACTGCCAAGAACGCTACCTTGTGGGATGGAATCCCTCACTTGCTGCATCTTTGACCTAACAGTCCTAATTACATGTGATTCTTTTTCCGAATACTCAAATTGAACATATTGCGATCGGTTGCTGAGAAATGAGACAAACCACTGATGTGCTACTCCGCGTACTCCTATGTCGTATAGCTTATTTAATAAAATGTCAAATAAATTTTTTTCGTATGCTTTTGTCATGTCAAATTAAATTCCTATTGCGTATTATTTATCATTTAATATATTTAAAATGTCATTTATGTATTTATATGCGGCCAACGTCGTTAATCTGGTTTTTCTAAAGCCGTATTGGTCGTCATGGAATACATTATATTTTTCGTAAAAGGAGTACAATCGCTTGGCCATCGCTTCTCAAAGATTACCGGTAATAGCGAAATTGGGCGGTAATTATTTGGATCGGTTTTTGAATTCCTTTTATAAATTGGTTTTATAATCGCGATCTTTAATTGATCAGGAAAAATACCTTCTCTGAAAGACTGATTTATGATAAATGTTAAAATCGGAGTTGGAGCTCATTTTTTTACTAGGGTGGATTTCGATTTAAGACTTCATCTACATCTACAGACTACATCTCATTCATCGACCGGACTTAAGAACAATGAGTTTATGTTTTGTCGCAAGGCAGGTCGGCCTCGTGGAGGTGGCATTGCGCGTGCGCCCCGGGAGCAGGTCGCCTGCCCTGCTTATGCGGATTGTTCGTTAAATGTGTTTGCAACCTGTCTATATCTGTATATATCTTTCGATGTAATTTCTTCCATCACCTGCTCACATACATTTTCAGTACAAGAAGTGATCGGTGCTAAAGGTAAAGATGGTGGGAAATGAACACGGAAATGATCTTTAAGTAAATTTGCAATATTCTTACAATTTCTGAACCCATTAACAGTAGTAGGAAGATTAGTTTTATAACTTAAATTATGAGTTTGTTGCCAAAAATTACAAAAAAATCTCAGATCTATGTTTTGCTATTATATCCATTTTTATTCTTTTTTCATTTTGCTGACACCACTTTTAATTACTTTGAAAAATGTATAATTAATAATTAATAATTAGTACCCGACTAAAACTCGTTTTATTGGATAATGAATTCTACAGTGTCGATGAGTTTCTTTTGGAACAATTGTGATTTTGTTTTACTTGACTTCGTTGTATTTAGACAAGCAGTAGTTATACCTACTACTTTATTTTAAATTGATTATTATTGTTTGCGTTAGTGACGATCATATTATCCCTTGACACTGTATTTTAATAATTGTAATATTGTGATATTGATAATATAAAATTAAGGATTCTATTCTATTATTATAAAAGATGTTTATGGTTAAAGTATCAGTAGAGTAAAAATGGAAACAAGAAGTTCTGAAACAAACATTTGCAGAGGTGTCAGACAGGGAGATCCACTTTCACAAAAAATATTTATAACTGTACTAGAAAACATAGTAACGAACCTAAGCTGGGAGACAAAAGGCATCTATGTTGAAGGCGAATTCCTTAGTATTCTCTGGTTTCTCAAACTCTACTTTTTTCAGAAACATCAGCTTACAGCTCGTAAATATGATCAATGAACTAGACACAGTAAACCATGAAATTGGCACTTAACTCTGCAATAACAGAGATCAGGCCAAATGGCATTAACATCAAGGTAAATAATATTACATATTCTAATGCACAAGAATATATTTATTTGGGTAAACATTATATTTCATTCAAAAAATCCCAGAACATTGACGAAATCGATAGACGAATAACAATGTCGTCTGAACCATCAAAGAGGTATCTCTTTGATGGTTCAGACGACATTGTTATTCGTCACACATTGTTAATCAAGAATTCCGGCGAAGCTTCAGAAAACTTAGAGTCATAATGAAGGCTACCTTGTCTGTCATATGGCTGTCAAACTTGGACATATAATAAATGCACAGATATGATATATGCAAATAAAATACAAGCATGTCAAAGAGCAATGGAAAGGAGGATACTGAACATGAAAACAAAAGATGGAGTAAGAAATGCAGATGTAAGAGAAACCACAAATATCTCTGAAACTCTGCAAAAATTAAAATGGAAATGGGCTGGCCACATTGACCGCATAAAATATGACAAATTGGCAAAAAGAATAACCACGTGGACAGGACCACATCATAAGAGGACCAGAGGTAGACCAAAAGAAAGATGGGTAGAATAAACGAATCAACTGGCAAAGACTGGACGAGCAAGGCGAAAGATTGGAAACTGTGGAGTAAAATGGAGGAGGCCTTACTCGAAGGCATGTCTCTAATAATGTATTATAGTTATTATTGATCCTAATTCACCACACTTCACCACCATCCATCTTGATTGATCCTAAGATTTAATTAATTCAATGTTTTTATTATTATTATTATTTTAAGCCGAATTATTCAATTAGCGACTTTATGTATAATATGAATCTATGTATTAAGGGATTACATCCGGCCTTAACTTGCTACGTACCTAATTGATATCATACGCATCAGGCTTCTTTAAAACTTTTTATGATTCTTGGTTCTTATAACCTGGTCTTTTTTGAAGGTCATCCTCAATTTAATGGAAAGCGTTTATACATAACGCTAGAATCTCTTCTCCCGGTTTGCCAAAGGGAGCAAGTTTTTTTTATAATATTAAGTGACGGGACGAACAAGTGGTGCACCTGATGGTAAGCTACACGCCTGATCATAATAGTTGCAGTGCCGTTCAGAGCTTTAAATTGCAAAGATCTGTGGGGCACTGCCACTGCGCCCTTCAACCTGAGACATTAGTTGACAAGTCCCGTGAGCCCGCATCAGAGTTGAAACCAGAACGCCCTGGGGAACAGCCAGACATACCTATCATCAGTTTCGCACTATATTTTGATAAGATATCATTGTAATTTATTATTATTACAAAATATGTAAGATTTTAGGTATACATTAATCGAGGGCCAAAACACAAGCCTTTTTAAGTTTCTTTTTTTTCAACTGGTTACAACTTGTCTCAGTTTACAAAACAATCACTCAACCGCACCGAATATGCATCAGACAAAAATATTTTTCTACTACGTAATTATAATGTGTAATCACGTACCATTATTACAAAATAATCACTACGTGTTCAATTATAAGTTCATAAAGTGAGGTTTGTGAATGTGTTTAGTAGAGTATAGTTCTAACAAAAGGTGTCGACGTTACCGCGTTGATTTAACTTCGTAATTATAAGTATTATATGTAGCGCTTTGTATAGCGAGGGCTTCTGAAACAAAAATTTGTAATAATTATTTTTTGTCTTATATCTTTGTTATATCATTTTTTTTGTCCTATTTCTTTACTATATCTGTTTTTCTAGTCGGTTTTTTAAATGTCATGCTTGCCACACCCGTACGCTCCCACCGACACGTTCACACTGACACACAACTACACTAAAACTCACTGCACGACTTACACATTGCTTTTTGCTGTTGATGCGTCACACTGCGTTACCCTCTAGGCGATAGCTGAAAATCGGTGCTTTGCTTTTGTGCAACACCTGCACTGAGTTGTAGCCTGTTTGGCTTGCTGCAGCACTCACAACTAGCTTTTTAATTAATTTGTTGATATAATTATGTTGTTTATTGTGTATATTCATTTGATTTCATACCTTTTTGTTGTTTTGTATGTTTTGTTTGGCATTTTTTTTTGTCTTCTTTTGTTTTTGTTATTTGTTGTTCCATATTATTGTGTGTGCTTATGGAAAGTCAATAAACGTATTCTATCGATCTATCTTAACAATTATTAGGCAAAATAATTTCAATGAACCTTCAGTCGGCCCGAAATGAAACAACCCCTTTAATTTATGGGAACGTGTTCAATATTTCATTTCAAGTAAAACTAACATCATGTAAAATCTTTTTGCTTATAACTTCGTGGGTTGGGGTTCAAAATTAATACCCGTATTATCCATTCCCATCAGTGTTTTTGTACTTGCTCGTATATTTCGGGTCCTGAATTGTATTAGACCATGTTTTACTGGCCGACACGGGTCTCCTCTTGCGATTAATGTTACAGCGTCAATGAGTTATATTCATTGGCATTTTTAATATTACTTTTTATTACTTTAATTATTTTGAGTGTCGCGGCTGCGCGTCATAGGTTGCCGTTAAAATGATTGCATTGCGACTATACACAAATTATTACCATTTTCATTATTTAAACAATAAACGTGTTTGGGGAATGAAATATTTATTAGAAAAGAATTTATTTGTATTGCCAATCATTTGGTAGCCCAAGTATCATATTTCAAAAAAATGTTTATTTTATACGGTAACGGTATCGTTATGGGAAAAAAATGTATTATATAAACTTAAATGTTGTTGTTTTTCAATAGATTTTGTTTATATTTGATATTTACAAAAGACCAATGGCAGGAAATCAGGAGCCAAGCAGTTTAACTAACGGATGACGGTTCAAATCTCAATGGCGGAATGTAACTTTTTACTTTCTTTGTTGTCTTGTTTTGTTCAATGACAGCCATGGGGGATATTTCAAGACATCGTTGGCCTCATAATTACATTTACGAATTCAAATCCTCTCACACACTTCCCTCGTATCATAGTGATAAACTCCGAAATAAGTACAGTATGGACATTGTGAAATTAATATACCATGAAAATCTGTTCACGTGGTTCACTTTATTATAAAAAACGTAATATATTTAATATACAAGAAACAACCATAAATTACACTCAAACTCATGGGAGAAATAAATGTAGGCCATACAAATATTTCCTCCGATCCGGGAATCGAACCCGGGGGACCTGTTCGTGACGGACAAACATGGTAACCGTTTAGCCACGGAGACAGTTAACGTTAAAGACATTGATACACGCGTATCGTTTGGCCACATGAGTCGTAACGAAAAACCCTTCCCACAGCATCACATGAATTATGTTGGACGCCGTCGAAATTTAATTTAATTTACAATTTAATTTATAAAGTAAAGAAATTACAATTATAATTCTAATTTCTAATTTACAACAAAACTCGGTCGATGTGAGAACCAGAGCGGATCAGGGCCGCGACGCCAGTCGCGGTTTCCACGAGGCGAAGGTGCAGTGTCGGCAACTCAGGCGGTCGCATGTGGCAATCGCTGCTTCCACGGACAATGCCAAGCGACCACACAGCTTATATGTAGATTGCACATTACGTGTGTCACTCCTTGTTTCTCTCTTTGTCTTGATCGTCTAACACATGCGAACAGTTTACAAACTTTATGAACGAATATTAAAAAAAGTAAGTCCACCATATAAATCGTGGTTCTGTAGCTTCACACATGCTCATACATACCTAATCTCTATTATATAAGTACGAAAATTGCACTAGAAATCGTCACATTGATGAACAATTCGCAATGCAGATTCTCCCGAGAAGTATGAATATTGATGATTGGTTTTTCGCATACATTTAGGCATACAGACAGTTTTGTGTTCGATTATGTGTTAATAATTATAAAAAACTAGTGGAGTGATTTCGCAGGAACGAAATGAATGTCATGGCAGTGAAACATCATGATATTCATTAAAATTAACTTTAGCGTAAAGTTTTTATTTCACTATAGTTTTAAACGTCATGAATGGCACTGTGGTTTTTAAAGACGACGGTCAAAAATAGCCAGTTTATTTTTATTCCTCATATTGATGGTCTGGTGAAGGTTTGAGGTTTTGTGAGAGATTAAATGTAATGCCTTAGTAAATTACCGTAAAGCTATGTAATTGTACGAAATAAAAAATAAATTATGTCGTACCTATCATTACAAACGGCGTTGACTACGTACTACGTGTATGTATATGCGTGTCTAAGCTCAGTATTGGGCGTTAATCAATTAAATTTCAATCAGAAATTTAATTTACTACAAAAAATTAATTACAGTTAAAATCAATTGCAACGTGGCAATTAATTTTAATTGCAATTAATTTTAATTGTTATTAATTGTAATTGCAATTGATTTTAATTTAATTTATTTAATTACAATTAAATTAATTGCAATAATTTTTTTTAATTGTCCTAAGAAACTTTTGAAGATTTTTCAAATAATGGCAAGTTGGGTATCGTTTTCGAGGTATTTAGGGGTGCTCATTACGAATATAGCATTTATTTATAAATGTCGTGCCAGCCATCTTGGATTTAGAAAGGAGTACCATATTCGTTACGAGAATGCCCCCACATACTATTTTGCCCATGCTATATTCGACCACGGAGGCAGTGATGATATTAGTGTTTTACTTGCTACTTACGTATTTATTTTAATACTTTTATATGCCCTATAAATTTATCATAATTGTCAGTTTTAATTGTTAATAGTTAATCGAAAACATTGTAAAGATTGAAAATGGATTAATTGATAATTGTAGAAATACGCGATTAACAATTGATTAATTGTGCTCTTCTCCGAATTAATCAATTGTTAATTGCTGTTTTGCAATTGACAATTAGGAAATGAAACAATTTTTCTGGATTTAAATGGCGTAAGTATATTATATGTTTTTTCAAAAAAACCGACGTTTTTATAAAACAATTAAATTTTGCCCAACATAAGCTACGGTGTCGTCCCGTGGAGGAATAGTGTAGATACATCAAGTGTATTTACGCTCCAAAAAAAAACTCGTTCGAACCTTAGTCAAGATAAAACAAACCGACAGTTATAAACCTTTCTTTCAGTAGCACAGAATTCATTTCGTTCGAAAATCTTAGATTTGTATACAAAACGAGAAGATATTCCAACCAAATATTTCTTCCGTCATAATAATGGATTAATACCACCAACTTCAAAATTGAGATTGCACTCGTTTAGTCTGTTTGTTATGAGCATAAAAATGTACAATAAATTACCTAAATTAATAAGGAGAGAAAAATGCGAAACAAAATTTATAAAAAAAAATATAGCGACATCTCTAGCCAGGGCTGGTAGCTGTAAAGGTATCTAACTGGTCTTGGTGACGAAATACTTTCATAGATTTCTCTTGCAAAAAAGTCATTGGAAACCAAATACAAAGGTTCCACAACAAGCACATATAAAAATTCGTGACGTCCGCTGGTTCGTGCCGTGGCTTAATTGGCATAGCGTCCGCACTGTTTCACCGGTTTACTAGAAGACGTCGGTTCGAATTCAGCCGGATCGAAGGAATTTTTTTAAGTGTTCGATCTTCGTATTAATAATAGTTTAAAACAATCTATTCTCACTTGGTAAATAACATTTGATATAATTTCTAAGGATGTAATCACTCACTGTATATAATCAACAAAAGGTATAATAATAACAAAAGGCATAAATTCTGTGTGTATAATGAACCTTCAGTATAACAAACATTAGATATAATGGTTAAGTGACATAATAACAAATGGTATAAGTACTACCAGTACAATGTATTAAATAATATAACACAATATTTCGTTTTACGAATAGTTTAAGCGCCCTACATTATGTTGATAAGAATTTTTTTATTCCAGTAAATGTACCTAATATAATTGTCTTTGTATCGTTTTAAGTGCTTTTTGTGTTATAAAACATATATAATAGTTAATTGCATATACTAACCCAACCTAAACCCACAAGAGGAGGTCAAACCAACTAGCAAATGCAAAAACAAATTCGGTTCATTCACCGTTGCACCTAAACACCATTGGAATTGTAATTTTTTTTTTCACACATACACATTCAACATTATACTCAGTGAATGTTATAACTGTAGTGTTTATAGCATAAAATGAACATTATGCCATCGGTATATTAGATTGAAAGTTGTTATATCAATCGTCTATTATACCCAGTGACCTTTATATCATGCAAGAATATGTCCAATGTCTGTATACCATAAATTAATTATATCTGTTGAGCGTTATATCGACTAAAATACGTCATTTGTTGTTATGTATTACAAAACGCACCCCTTTAAAACACTTTTAATAGCTAAATGTTAGTACATAGTGCATGAATATTTAGATGATAAGAGTAAATGTCCAATTCATTGTATAAATACAAATATTAAATGAATAGTACCGATACATTTAACAAAGTATTTATTATAAAATAATTTTTAAACTTATGTAATTTAAATAAAGTAATAAGTGCTGATTTTTTATTTTTAGATATTATAATATAAAATAAGATAGATTTATTGTTCAATCAATTGTGCCTTCTCTAAATGAATTGTTTTATTTTGTGCTATTCCCCTACAGGGTGCGTAATGTAACGTACCGACACATAATAGTCTGCAAAAAGTATTGAGCATTATTTTTTTGAAAAATGTACTATTCTTCTTAAGATTATGACTATTATGTTTTAGTTGGTATTTAAACCACGTCGCACTCGCAGGGATGAAAAATGTCCAATCCGAGTTTGATCCGGCTACTGCGCACTCATAGCTTTACGAATGTATAGTATCAATTTAATTCCACCAAGTGTTTGAGCAGTAAATCAGAGCAAACATAATTTGCAGCGAGGACGCGTAATGGCTGGCGCCGGCGCCGGCGTCGATGCATTTTAATGACACCATCGAAATGTCCGCGGAATACGCGAATTGCAACGTTGGAATACTTATAGACATGACGTTATTTTATACAGATTTATTTTTAATGCGGGATTTTCTCGACTGAAATTTAAATTCGGATGTTACGGGTAAATTTCTTTTTATTCTCCGCAAAAAACTCAAAATTACACAACTAACACACATTTCTCCGCCGCCTTTCTCCCTTCTTGTTGCAGACAAGCAGGGATTTATTTTTATACGCGATTGCTCAAAATAGACAGAGATAAAATGAAACAAAAAAAAAACAAAAATAATAATTTAAAAAATTTACAATCGCCTGATGTGTCAAAGTTACATTTGGACATTTCCCGCGTAATGGTATCTAAGTTTGAACAAAACAAATATAATTCAAATTATCATAATATATCAAATCGGTTCTCAAAAATTCTTACAGCAGAATGTAGCTCTGTCTTGCGATAGAAACATTTTCATTTAACTAAAACTCGCGATAAGCTAATTTTACTTCAAACCAAAATATTTTTATTACGAAGACTCATTCGGGAAGCAAATTCCTCTGAGGGTAACAGTAAGAAACTTAAGGGGTTGGTTTTTTACGAAAACAGCTTTCCTTTGAGGTACAAAGTAGTTTATTTCTGTAAAATTATGTTTTAATTAAATAACGAGGTATCTCTAAACGTTTGTAGTGCATAATGGTTGTTGAAAACAATCTGCGCTCGACTGTAGCTTTTAAACCCTGTGAGCTGATAGCAACGTTGCACTCGATTGCTCATAAATAAGTAAACTACCTCGCACACCAAGTTTTACTAAATTGTATGTAAAAGCCGATAGTAGGGATATGTAGAGTTTTCGAAAATTTATTCGAATAACAATGAAAGACACAATCTGAACCTCCTTCTTTTCAGCCTTTACTTGGCTTTACAAGGTGCACTAGAGCACTAATGTATTCGTTGAGAGAACATTTGCGTTCCAAACAGGAAGCCGAAGTTTGATTCCCAGCAGGAGCCAGCACCATTGACTTTTTTCCCATGCGCAGTTTCATTTACTAATTACAATCTTATCACTGAAGTAAATGATCGTAATGAAACCGTGTATGCAGCGAAGGCTCAGCAAACGCTTACAAAACCTGTGCGTTCCCCACCCCAAGCCGCATTGAGTCAACCCATTGAGTTATGCCCACAACCTTCTCCTTAGAAGAGACACGTGCCCGGACGTGGGGCTTATGTATGTTGTTACTGAAGTTCCTTACATCTCGTACAATGTACCTAATATCTAAGCAACAGCTTCGTCGATGTTTCGACGAGCGAAGTGAGCACCTATTACGTTATAATATATGTATGTACCCAGGCAAACTAGAAACAACTCCGGTAACCTAGGTAGGTTAATGCATCGGATAATGCTAAGCGGTTCATCCACCGTACATCTTATTCTGGGGCATAATTTATGCAAACTTAAGCAGTAATCTTACTTTATAATAACTCGTTGTGGTGTCTGCTGAAGGGATATCGCACAAGCCGAGAGTTAGGATTTATTGTTTTTGTTGTCAGCGTTGTTTTTCTAATTCCCTAGATCTAGTTGAAGATCATTTATTCCTAACTGTTTTAATCAAACTACTGAAATAGAAATGGGTTTTGTAATGTATTTTTAAGTTAGACATTAGGTCCCATCCTCGACCTGCCCACTGTCAGTTCAACATGTAAGTTACCCTAGACAATTTCAGTGCTACTCGTGTATGCAAAAATATTCGGCACAAGTATTCCGTTTAAGATTTCAAAGTGACGACATAAAACCTCAGAAGAAAGTTCTCGAGGACACTTCTCTTCGCATAATGAAATACTACAGAGCTGGATGTAATAAAGCCACTCGGGCAATTCGTAGTACAAAGTTCACATTTACATACTAAATCGTATTCTGTGCGAGTTTCGGTTCCACCAATAGTAAACGAGTAGGTGAACGCAGAGATCCTGATATAAATTAATGACGCGTTTCGTCTACACAATGTGAACTCACTTTTAAGTCGATGTTAAGTAGCCAGTGCGGCTTCTGAAACGACTATGCCTGCGGGACTATGCGCTTGGAAATATTAGATTATTCGAGTGCAGTGCTACTGATGACAAATAAGTCATTGTCATTGGTTACGATGCTGTCGTTTTCTACTTGTCTACCATTGTTCTACTTGTCGACTTTGTGCACTTTTCAAAATAACGTAATCAAAGTTAATTCCGATTTAATTAATTGAATATCAGAGACAAAGCCCGAGAGCTAATAAGAACAATCAAAAGAATTAAAAAGTTTGCGGCAGGCATCGCCGCTGCAGCCCATCGCTATGACAAATGCCCTCTTGGGTATGCTACGGCTCAAACTTGGTCGGAGTATTGTTAATGCTTTCCACAGTGATAAAGAACATTATACATTTAATTTTGACTGTTTTATTCCAATGCAAGATACGCCACGTAAAATAAATGTGATTTTAGTTCAGTCCATCGCTCATCCTTTCATTATACATTTGGAACGACTCCAACGCCCCGCGCTTGTTAATGAGGCAATCGTCACTGTATTAATGCAAATTTGAACTAAATTTCAGGTTATTTAAAAAAAAAATTATTGATACTGAATAATAAAATAATCCTCTTTTAAAATGATTTTCAGATTTATTGCTAATAAATACATATTCATGCGACCACGATGTCTTTTAAATAGAATACTATTGATACAAAAATCGAACAACGCAAATCAAAATTCGCGCGGGGCCACCGCCACTAGCCAACTGAGCTACAATGATGGAATGAACCAGTCGTGCGCCTGGTGGTAAGCGACACGCCTACCCATAATAGTTGCAGCGATTTGAATCGCAAAGATCTGAGGGCCACTGCCACTGCGCCGGTCACCTTGAGATATAAGTGGACAAGTTCCGTGTGCCTGTAATTTCCCCAGTACCTTTAACGCTTCAGAACCGGAACGCAGTAATGCTGATATTACTGCTTAGCGGTAGAAATGGGTAAGGTGACAGTACTTCCATGGACGAACTCTTTCACAACAACTCCACTGCTGCTAAAATATTTCAACTTTTTTAAATATTTCCATGAATTTATCAAAATTCAATTATCCGCTTTGTCAGTATGTAGACTTTAACCAACTTCTTCCGGCCTATTATGTTACATTTGAGCATAAAATTTAATGAAAATGACAAAAATATTCGACCACCAGCGTGTTGTCGAGTTTTTATTGTTCCCTGGCTTTATTCGATTGTGTTGCCGAGTTTGTTCTCTGAATTATTGAATACTCTTCATCAAGAGAGAATTTTGTTCAGTTTTCAGTTTCTACTGCCCACACTGAAACATGAATGTTGCATTTTTTATAACGTGCAACAGAATTCTCATTTAACACCAGCGCGATGCAGGCTTAATGCATAGTTTTGCGTCCCTCTTATTGACATTAACTCGATGGGAGCCATGTGGCAGAACTGCGACATGTATCTATAATTTTTTAGAGTACACATTTGTTGAATGAAGTATATTAACAATTCCTCACACTAACGGTAAAGGAACACATCGTGATAAAACCACGTCGTCGAAAAAAGCCCACAAGTCTTGCAAAACGTGAATGTCCCCAATCCTCACTGCGCCAGCCTACATAAATCCTCTGCTTAGAGAAGATGATCTCTGTGATCGGTTTGATTAGAAGACCCATACCCAGCAGTAGGACGTATAGTGGGCTAATGATGTTCAACATTATGATGTCAAAGTACAAACAGCAGTTTATCCATTTGCGTTACTAAGTCGAACAAGTAGATACCGATTTCTGAAAAGTTATTTGTGTGCGGCATTAAAATGAGCTGCAATGGTTCGTTTTGTTTCTAATAAACAATTATATGGCTGAAGCAGGCAGTTCAGTTTCAATACGTTGTTCGTTCCTCTCGCTCATTAATGTAATAAAATGGGCCACAAACAGAGCAAAGCACGCAAAATGACTGAAATCTCCTCGTTGTTATTTTCATCAGATTAAATGCTAAAATATATCAGCGAAGAAGCAAGATAAAAACTTTTCCCGGTTACCGCAGAAATCCATTTCCAAGTTAAACAGATCTTTTCAGTGGCGTTTTTTGCTCCCTGAATCTCAGAGGACTTTTTTGCCTCATATTTTTGAGGATTATCGCCTAACTTGCTTTTTGGGAGTTCATCTTATTTATTTTAAGACAATCGCAGGCCGCGCTTAGACATTGCGCCTCCGGCCATGCATTTGTGGCACGTGCAGTCACCGAACTATTCCGTTCAGGAAAATCGAGGTATTGCGTTCAGGAGGTCATGCGCGTTACTTTTGTGAATTTCACCTTCGTTACGTGTTTTGGTGTCGGATCGATAATTGGTTATGTAATAATCCTGCTTATAATTTTAGTTTACTTTTTTGTGGGAAAAAACTCATCTGTCGGAGATCATTTCATGCTAGTTACATTAAAGATTCGTAAGACTCGTTACAATTAAACTGGCCACAGAAGACGGTAATAGCTCCAGTAAAAATTATATTTTTATATTATTTAGGTTAATTTCATTTTGTTCTTAATTCGTATAAAACTCCTGAGGTTTTCGAAAATAAAGGCCCCTGCTCAGTAGCGGAAATTCTTATGAATAATAAGGAAAATGACCGCAAAATATTCTTCGCCGAATGAAATAATTCCTCTTAGCTTAGCTGAGCCGTAAAACTTTGTTGATAAAAGTCAGTGACAGGGGTGTGACAAAAAATTATCAGTTTTTAAAATAACCATATACTGTCCTGGAAGATAGTCGCCAGAAATTGTGAAGGCAGCCTTTGTATAATTGTATTTGTATGGCGTGATGAAAGCAGCAAAACGTGGGAGGTCTCCTGCCCGCATCGATTCAGTGAGACGGACCATAGCTTTGACCCTCTCCTTAGAAGAGACCTGTGTTCCCCAGGGGGCGTATAATGGGTTGAAGTTGGCTGTAGAAGAGTTTGTTTCATCTGACTGTCACTTGTTTTCACATTTTGGCGTGTTTTAGAAATTGGTTGTCTACATCACCATGGATTTAACTAGTGAAAATTTTCGTAGCATGTTTTTCTACGACTTCAAGTGTAATTTAACAGCTCAGCGGAGCTTCACTCGGCTTCAAACTGCTTTTGACCATGAAGCACCATGCAAGACGACTGTTCATAGCTGGTTTGCAGAATTCAAACGCGGTTGTGTAAATCTCAGTGACGAATTTCGTGATAGTCGCCCGTCCACTGATGTGAACAACAAAAACATCGATGCCGTGCACCGTATGATCAAAACAGACAGACATGTGCCATACCATGAGATTTGGGCATCCTTAGGCATAGGTATGAGTCAAATACAATCAATATTACACAAACGTTTGGGTGTGAAAAAGCTGAGCTCTCGGTGGATCCCACACAATTTGACTGAGGCTCAAAAAACGTATAGCGTCACTTGGTGCAATGTCATGCATTTAATGAATAGTGATTGGTATACGACCATTTGTTTGCTGGAACTTATTGACAAGCTTCGTAAAAATTATCGTAAACGTCGTATCATCTTACACCACGATAATGCCAGTTCTGACACGGTCAGATAGACAAATGCATTTTTGAAGGTGAACAACGTTGACCATAATTATGGTCATATGAGCCATCCCGCATACAGCCCCGACCTGGCACCTTGTGACTTTTATTTATTTCCAAAAATTAAGTACCAGTTACATACACGGTCAATGATTGTCATCACCTGGAAAGGCTGTCGAAGAGTATGAAAAACATGTTTCAGAGATTGTCACGGAGGAGTGGCATACATGTTTTCATAATTGGTTCATTCGTATGAAAAAGTGCATTAACGCTATCGGAACCATTATAGTACTTTTTTCTTATTCATTCATGAAACTTATAGTGCGTCACACGTACAACGCGATAACGCAACGACGTGATAGTAACGACGCTGGAGCATCTTGCGGGCAAACGTGTCGATGTCAAGTGGAAATCTTCAAAATATTGTTGCTCCTATTTTAAAATATTTCATCGCTACTTGACGTGCAATAAACTGGAATAAAA
Organism: Hyposmocoma kahamanoa; assembly: GCF_003589595.1. Lineage (NCBI taxonomy): Eukaryota > Metazoa > Arthropoda > Insecta > Lepidoptera > Cosmopterigidae > Hyposmocoma > Hyposmocoma kahamanoa. The sequence goes on from NW_020654289.1 coordinate 252,806, forward strand.
GATTTTGAAAGGAGTTTCAACCAATTTTTCAAGCAATTTAATATAGTCATCAGAGTCAGAGTGTCTTTTAGTTTTACAGTCGAAAAAATACCTTCACTTCTTAGTTATATTTACATATAGCGTTTTTGTTTGGGTAATAAAATGTACGTTCAAAACTAGTTCAGGGTAACAAACGCTCACTTAGCGAACAGTGGCTAATTTTGGAAACAGGTCGGAGAATACTTCAAAGATTGCAGAGTCTAAGTTTGTAATACGAATTAACGTCATTAGTGTTCGCTATTAATAGTAAAAATATTAAAAAACATAGACAATCACTGACTAATTATTTCCAAAGTAAAAGAGACTTACTTAGTTGGCAGCATTGACTTACAAATAGTCAATGGTTAGCAGTATTTTATTATAGCAAGGGAAGTCGGTGATGGCAGCTCGCCCGTCAGACAAAACTATCAGGCGTTGTGTATGGTAAGCGAGACAATATGTCGTAATTCTTAACAAAATAGTCATATATTGAAAAAAAGTGAAAATGTCGTTTATATCGATTAATATATTATATCATGCTTCGATTAACCATTACTTGAGGTGATCGATGGCAATCATGTTACGGAGGTAGTTTTCGTTTACCGCTCTGTATCATCGTTACAATCAAATCGAAAGGTCTTGTAACTTTTATGCGAGGAAAACTATGCACGTCTTTTCAGTGTATTCGAAACGGCAGCGAACTTTCGAACGGGTTGGACATTTATCAAGGATATGTTTTAACCCGTTTCAAAGACAAATAATATCTCTTTTGATATCCTGCGATAATAGATAAAATTGTGATTCGGAAAGAGCAACATCACTGGCTAACGCGGCTAAATTCTTAAACCTCGTACATGTGAACTTTTGACGGTACAAATATTAGAATTACTACAAACAATTATTAGCCAATTAGCCATGACTATACCTTTATTTTGTAACTAAAAAGGGGTCTAAGAAATTGTATTTTTAGTTTTAGTGCCCGATATTGCGCTTGAAGAGTAAAAAAGGAATTTCGTCCAAAAACGGAGTTACGAAGCTTTTAAATTTAGCCGACGTATATTAAAAGATTTGGTTTACTTGGGCTTCATCGCGCAACTCCCAAAATCCAAAATATGTTAACAGAAAGCAAACATACTTTAGTTGCAGACTTTTTTCATTAACCAAGTGTCAAAATGTTGTTTACTCAGTTCAGACTCCGCCATCATTTATTTTACTTATTCACAGAAAACATCACTTAAACATTGCGACGACCTTCCCAGGAAAATCATATTTTTCTCGTATCAAACGGTATGATTAATAATCTTCGAAGACAGCCGTATTTTTCTTACCATAACTTACAATTCATTCGTTTACATTAACATGGAGTTGCTTTTTTTGTATAAATCAAGTCCGTCTGATTTTTCCGAGAAGTAAGTAAATTTGGCAAAAATTGTTTCTTAGTTTTAGCAACCACTTCTGTACAATACGCGTATTTTGTACAGAAGTGTATGTCCTCGAATAAGGAACACGTGTACAGACTTTATAGGTTAGGACTTGAGTTATAAAATTTCACAATGTAGAATAGAAGCCCTCAGTAAGGACTAACTACACTTGGACTTGGTAAAAGTTGTAAAAGATTAAAACTGGTAAAGTTCATCTACAAAACTGAAGAAGGTCCACATTAAGCTGATGTACGTCATCACTTCTGTACCATGTTCGTTCAGCAATGGTTACTTTATTGAATTGTATGAAAGTACGGCAGCTTCGTCACATCAGATTAATTAAGGTCAAAGGACCCGGTGAAGGTTGCGAGGAATTGTTACATGCAGGACTCCAAGGCTAATCACTATATTAAGCAGGCACTATAGTTGTTTATGATTTTATTCTTGGTTATCAATGGTTAAATTAGTTATAACTACTGTTTAAAGTTATTTTAACTATTAATAAGCTAACAAAATCCCGCATACGGAATACGAATTTATGTAAATTCAAACTTGAAATACATTTTCCGCAATAGAGCAGGGGAACTATAAATTTAAGACGTCCGCAATGACTCGTCGTCGGTGAAACAATGCAAGATTGCGCCAGTTTAACGAGAGTACGAGAGTAACTTTGAGACACAAAGAGAAGGAGAGAAAAAGTGAAATACAAAAATTTCATTCTCCATGTTTCTCGTGATAAAAAAAGTCTGCAAGAGAAACTGTTTGTGACGTGTTTACTTATTAAGCTTCTATTTCATTCATTGAAATAAAACAAAAATGGAAATAGCGAAAATAATGTCTTATTCATAAAACAGAAGGCGGCGATATTAAATCCGCATTACGAGTGCCTTGTAGTAAGTGCGAAGCGACGGCGACGGCGACGGCGAGATACGACAGCCGTGAAATAGTGAGGTAGGTTTAAAATGACTCGGAAAAATAAGTCGGTAATGAATTGCAAACTTAAGCTGCGGGTTACTGAGCAAAAAATTACGGTTTGACGACGAGTTGATCTGTAGACGTAGCTGTAGTCCGGTTTCTGTCTTATTTCTTTCACAATACATAATTATAATCCAATGGTTTACTTCGATTCAATCTGTCACATAGTTCTCAAGACAGAACCGACCCTGGTAGAAAGGAAAAGGCTTTAAGCGACAACCCTATATCTTTCTACATTAGTTTTCATTATACAGGTACAGGTTCTATCCCCAGATCAGCAAGTGGACAGGGTTGTCACAGACCTTTGTCACTTGACTTCATCCGGTTCCCGAGATGCTAGTGCCTCGGGTGAGCTGCCCTGGGCGTACGTACAGTACCCTCCCTATTTTCCAAATAGGTACCGGAGCTGTAGGCACGCTTACTTCCCGTTGCATCGTTAAGCCGTCGACTCTAAATCCACTACCAAATCTTCTCATTAGTGGCGGAGCTGTAAGGTACGCTCACTTTCCGACGCCGAAAAATGATGTCGCCCCAGTTCCCAATAACTTAAGCGGCTGGAGGAACTGGAGGATATCTTGCTTATCCTCTACTAGCTCTCTGGGCTAGTGCCAGAGGTGCCAATAGCAGTGTGTTGCGACAATGTCCGGACATAGCTTCCAACTTAAAGGGCAACTCACGTGTCCCAATCGTCTCCTTACTTCAGGCCCTCAACTAGACTGTTACTAACACGCGAACCTGCACACGAGTCAGGCGCCCCAGCCATATGCTACCAGGGCAGACAAACATGTCCGTCTCTGCAGCTTACCACAAACCCCAGCGAGTCCATTCCCAAGTCTGAGATGAGAGAGACGCATGTAAAGGCGTGTCACTGGCGGAGGGCTTGGCCCGGACGCCCGCTGTACCCTGGTCTTGCCATCGAGCCCGTAGTCTCTCAGCAAAACCCTATCTTTCGGGGACATGCGTTAAGCGAGAGTCGAAAATAATTGCTATACGTATTTGTACAAAGTTTTCTGCGTTGCGTGCAGTTAATCGTACTCACATCTGGCCACTTTTTATCGCTTACTTTCATGCTATTTTTCATTATTATTATTGTTATTATTTTTAACAACCAACTGAACTAATTTTGGGGCAGCCAGATCAATCAAATTAAAACCAATTTAGAAAAGTTCGCTTTCGAATGTTGCGAACTTTTCTCCTCCTAAAGAGAATCGAAATCGCTCAGTATTTAATGCTAGGCCATAGAGGTTACATTAGGTAACATCGTCGACAAGCAGACTCTCCCTCTGCGTACCGACCCATATGCCTGCTGGACGAGGACGGCAAGCTGTCCAAAAAAACTTTCGCGTCGTCGCGAGTAGGGCTCGACGCGTCGGAAGACCCGTACGTCTTCCAACAAGCGCGGTCGACAGTGTATGCGATCCTTCGCGTTCGCACATTGTCGACACAGGTACTGTCGATATATCATCAATGCCTTCAGCTTCTTGCCCTGATTGACCGTTAAGCGGACGCTCGAGTATCAACGAGTGCCTTCGTACCTGAAGCGAGTTTCGGTACCTACTTATGCGACAGGTACATTACGTACCCGGGTCGAGATGGCGCTAGGCATCGCAGAGAAGTCATGTGTGGGGTTCCACAGGGTCTATCTTAGGAACCTCGCGTACGATGCTGTCTTGAGGTTCGAACTCCCCCCAGGCGTGCTTCTGGCGTGTTATGCCTATGACAACCTGGTGCTTGCCGGAGGGGAGGACTTCGAGAGGATCATCCGGCTCGCTTGAGCTTGGCGTTTCTCGCGTCGTCGACAAAATAGAAGAGTGGGCAAAGTCGATCCCGGATCCCTCCCATTAGAGCATCCGAGAAAGCCATTGTGTGGTTTTAGCTGTTAGAGGTCCCTATCCTAGGATGATTTCCCCACGAAAAAAGAAACAGAAAAGGCCATAGAGGTCATTTATAGTTTATAAGAAATAACTATTAAATGAAATAGTACATGGTTAATCACTACCGTCTGCGCTTTGAACTTACATTGCCTATTCAATAAAAAGGATGACAATTAAACCTGTTTTCCGTAAACGAATTTAATTAAAGTTGAACGTTCTTTGAACGAACGTTTATGTTACACTGAGCTTCTTGTCACGTCATTTAAATCTACAGATCCTCCATTTGTACGGTTAAAACTTTCTTCCTAGCTTAACTTTGCGTTGTTTAGACCGTCTTACATCATTCCGATATTGGTGTTTTTGACTTATGAATAATTTTACTTGCAGCTGACATTGTACAAGACATTTAGTTCCTTTTACGTTTTGTGATACTTAATTATACCAGTAATTAAAAATGCCTTTGGAAAAATGTTGAAGACTGGCAAAGTTTAGCAATGAGACAAAGATAAACTTAAAGGGGCAAAATCAATAAAATGGGTATATACCGTGTCAGTTAACTGCTTACTACTGAGTGTGTGCGTTATTATATCGTATGCAAATTAGACCGGGTCTAACTTCCCGCACATTATCATGACAAACGAGGGCTTACATACACGCGATGATTTTCGCACGCTCGCTGATGGAGACGTTCAACTGGTTCATTTGATTAGCAATCTTGGTATGCTTTGAATATGATGACTCAGTTGATTAGCTCGATGAGAGTCGAACTTCTGGCGCATATATCTTCTATTGTTTTTTTTGTTGTTTGTTGTTATGTAAAGAAAGAATGTTCATATAAAATGAGCAAAATTGACATAAATGCTATGATATGATAAACTCACATAATATCTACATTGTAATGAATACTGGGTATTATTTACTTCGCTTACTCCCTTATGCCTGTTTTTTATTTTCTCACATAAAAGTAAAACCTCCACAATTAGAAAATTTCAAAAAGTGTGAATCGAAGCGCATTGCAAATGTCATACGTACGCGTTCCCACCTGGGATCGAAAATCGAGATGGAACCTCTGATTTTTTATTCGTGAATGAGAGTGTGCGAATAACGAAAGATGTTCGTATAGATTGGGAGAATCACCACGAAAAATCTGACAGACCTTTAGAGGTCACCCTGTTATCCTGCAGCTTAAATCATTTTGTAAGTATTACTTCAGATTAAATAAAGAGAATGAAAAAGTGTTACGTTGAGAAAATTTCAAAAAGAAAAATATGACTAAGCATTCTATTTTCAAAATGTTAACTACGCCTTGCAATATTTATTCAATACCCAAATAAATGAAAAGCATCCCGAAAAAAATACTTTCCTTTTAGCGCAGTCCGATAAAAAGAGTCAGAAATCTAATTTGGCCTCCCAAAAATATGTGTAAAAGTTTTAAACTCAAATTTCAGTGCTTCATAGTATGATTGACGTCATAATCTCCCCCTCCGACGAATTGATATTTGCATAATTTGTGTAAATGTATGACTGTGCTAATAGGCACCGATCCAACAAGTCGGATTGACGATTCCGACACTATTATCGCGGATAATTCTTTGATTGATTAATTATACGAGATGTCTTTGCTTAGAATTGGTACAACGTTTATACGATATAACTGAAAATTATTCGTTAAAACCTCTAAAAGGTCTCTAGCCTCCTTAGAAACAACCCATTTATGCATCCCACAGCAGTGTGTGACGCACAAACGGGTTGATGATAATGTTGGAGACTTGACACGTTTTCCGATGATACCTTCTTCGACGTGCGGGTTTCACCACGACGTTTTCCTTCTACGATAAGCTGATGGTAAAATTCGATTTAAATTTCGCACTTGTCTTCGAGAAACTCAGAGGTGATAGGAGAAACTCTCTGCTTGATAGGCGGTAAGCAAACCATTAGCCTATCACGGTTTACCAGCCTCCTTAGCGCTTTGATGTATTTTTACTCTATTTTTAAGTCCGAGTATATGGAGAAGACGAACGAAGCAATATTAGGCCAGCGCGGTGGCAAAGCGTAGTTGACTACATGGATGATTATAGGATGTGAGAAATTTGTAACTCTCGCTGTGACTTAAAATGCCATGAAGAAATCGAATATATTATAGTCGCGAAAGCGCAGTAATACTCATTTTAATTAATCATGTTCAAGAGACTTTCTACATTATGTCGCACACGTGCCAGTCGTTGTTACCGCGAGCTAAGTTGCATTTAGAACAACTACAATTTGAAAGAGCTACCCTCTCGTTAGAGCAATCAAAATTGATATAAACATTTGATTTTAGTGATTTATTTATGAAAAAGTCACCGAGAAGAGGAAAGTATTTTAGCAATTTTGTTACAATTCTTTTGCTCGACAATTTTGTTGTTCACACTATAATGTAACGTAATTTTCCTTGCAAAGCAATAAATGGTGTGAAAATCGACCTGCTTCGAAACACGTTGCAAACAGAAATAGCCGTTCGTGTCTCAATACTTCGTTATAGCGCAGCAAATAAGCTCGCCGCTGTAATTTCACTTTTTGTTCCAGGAACGTGCGCTGGCACACTTCGTACGGAAAACTGCTACGATACTAATATAACTCGTTGTTGTTATTATAACTCTTTTTCTGAAAACTTTTTGTCCTTTTGTCCTAAATCTCCACGTCGTGAGGGTTGCATTCAATTTGGTGTAAAATACGTTTACATCTATGTATAAAACCTTTTGGTATGTTTTGGTATGTCTCCTTGATTAGCTATCTCTTACTAAATTTAAATATACGGTTAAGGAACATCGGAACCGAGTCTGGAATATACTTGAGGTGAACTGTGGCGAAAATATCCTTGGGTGCTCGCTCCTCAGTATTGACGAGCATGGATCAGAGTCGACATACTGGGACATATTTTATATTCGCCCAATTAAATATTTCACGTACTGAGAATAATCCATTGAAGTTTGTTCACTAACAAACATAATCGCATTTCCTTTTTGAGTGGAAACAAATTTCAGTTTGGCCGATTGTAGGTGTTCGTATTGAGCGTTGACAATATTTCACTAGCGACTGCTGAATAGCATGGCACTATGTACCAACCCGTAACCTTAATGTGAACTGCATCGCGAGGGGTACATCTTTTAAGAATTTGCGAACAACGTCTCGTGATCGAACCGTCCTATATCAGTGTCTACACAACAATTACTAACGTCGATGAATCGTTCCCTGCACCATGTGAACTCAAACACGCATTTATGGCTGTGTCAGAACGTGAGACTCGCACAAGAACATATTTTTTATAATTTAGCCATTACAGGGTGCTCGTCGCTTCCAGTCATCATCAACAATTCCAGGATAATAGACTACAACAAATTATTCGGTTTCCTATACCAAAACGTTCACCTGTCTGTGACCGTTTCGGAGATGCGGGTGTAAAAAAAAAAGCTGTAAATACCATTTAAAACGTACCTGCTATTGCAACAAATTATTATTATTGTGCTCGTACTACACGAAAAACTACAATTATCTATAATGATTTTACTTATCGCACTCCCGCCTATTTAACACTGGCATAGCAATGATTTCGATTCCAGAACACTATTTAAGGGGCGTTCCTGTTTCCTTTTCATAACTTTGTCATAAACACCTGAATTGTAAAGAAGAGCATTGTGAAGTGTGTGACGTCAACACATGTCCTCTCACGACCAACGGCACGTATTGCGAAATTTGTTTCAGAGGATGGTGACGAACATATGATTAAAAGGTTTCGTCAGAGCCATAACGTCGTTCGTTAGATTAATAATATTAAAAAAATACACGGTTGATGTCAACCGTGACCATGAGACCTGTAAAGGGCCCGAAACGTCGGTTTGTTTGAAAAAACAAATAGACGCGATTTCAATCCGGAAAAATAGTTTTCATTTCCTAAGTATAATATTATACAAAAATTTATTTATGATTTTCTATGTCTTTTGTGGTGATATTCGTGAGCTCTGTACTCCTGCATGCATCGGTTATCCCTAAAATTAGTACAACCTGAAACAAACAAAGTGTTGTTATGCTTATTGACACTATCGGACTAATATCTTTCAATGTTACATATTACGATATATATACGAACAAACCTTACCTTCGTTGCTATTGACTAAAGGTTCACAAGTTTTCATGTATCTTGCTTTGCCAAGCTAAGAGCTTGGCAACAAGTTTTCCATCGCTAATATTGCCTCGTTTTAAATTAAGAGGAGCACAATCCATTAACTGTACTGTTTTCGTTACCGCTCGTCTCAGTCATTTTCACGACGAAAATACAAAAAAGACGAAAAAACAAAAAGAATACCAAAGTACATTGACTTACAATGCCAAAGTACTTTATTTTATTTTACCGCCATTTTCGTTTTTTTAAGTAAACGGTATACGTACGTATTTTTAATTCCCGCAATTACTAACACTGGGCAGTTGGTTGTATGAGTTTTTCCTTTACCGGTTTACATAGTTCATCTAGATTTAAAAGTTTAGAAAAGTGAACAGTAATGAATTTTCATACTTCCGGGAGTAAGTAAGTAAGGCCTTGGCCGGGAAGAAGTTTCACGATCCATAAATGACTAACTTCCCGTGTTCGTTTTTTGAAATTAATGCAAATATTTCCGAGCACGTTTGAGAAAAAGTATTTTCTTTTAATTCTCACTCTGATGCTGCCTGAAGTGGCATCAGCTTTAAAGGAGACCCTTGTTGTGTTGAGGAATTTTAAACCACGAATTTCTTATCATACGAAGTTTTCTTTTTGTATCCTAATCACGTCAGGGTCCAAAAAAAACTAGTCAAAATTTAGATTGAAGTAAAAGCAAATGCGTAAGTCATGAAACAGTCACCCGGTTCGTTAGGCTCGTGAGTAAGGAGCCCAATGGCGGCTTTTATTTAATAACACTGGTAATCAGAAAAAAGAAGAATTTCAAAAGTTTGAATAAGATAATTTTATTGATTTTTATTGAATTTCACGATTTTATCATCGTAACAGCCACAATATTTTTTGCGAAATAACTAAGTACTTTGTTACAATTATCAATACAAAGATCGAACAAATAAAAAAATTCCTTCGACCTGACAGGACTTGAACCTGCGGCCACGCTGTACCGCAGCATTGCTCTGCCAATTGAGTTACAGATCGAGTCAGCAGGTCGACGAAATTCTTCTATGGATGTGTGATACATTTTTGTATGTGGTTTTTTCAGCTCTCAACGCCGTAAGCGACACCTTGTGAGAAAATTGTAAACCTTAATATAATTTTGTAAAAGCTTGTAAAAACAAATCCCAGATAGAAAAAGACGTGACACATATCGTTAAACTGTAGGTTTTTAATATGTTACCTACTGGCCGTGAAGGAAATAAAAAGTGTAATAACAATATAAAAAAATGTTTTCGGTGCTCACACTGCTTGATGTCTTTGACTTTTACGCCGGAACCCGGGGCTCTTCATTTGGGAATTTGATTTTGTTTATTTTTGCACGTCACATAATGGCCAACATAATGGCCAACATAATTTATAAATGCATCCCTGTAGTTGACACGAGACATCTGAACAACCTATTATAAGCCAGAATATAAACACAAGGCGACTGCGATAGTCACCACAGCTTTTAAACTTGAGCAGCAAATGTGAATATTGATAAAAAGTTTCCAACAAAGCCGAAGATTATGCCGATGGAATATATCTTGGCCAACAGGAATAAAGAGATACATTCTACGACAAGAAGGGTTTACTTTTGGCAGTCTTCGTCGCTCGGCATACACTTGCGAGTCTGTTCGTTAGCAGGCGGGAATAAGTCGCCGAGTTCCACTAAGTTGATTACACGCGAGTCAGGAATTAACGCGTTAGCCGAGACGACGGGCTGTGTGATGTTGGCATTTATTTTATGAACACTTCTGCAGTTCTGTAACTTTCTGGTCTTTTTTAACAATACATTATTTTGTAATGACTTAATTACATCTACATAAAGTTGAAAGTTGCGGTGGACTTCTGACATCTGAAAATTACATTCGACTTGTTCCCATGTGAAAGCATTAATTAATGGTCTTTGTTTTGGTCTTGGTGTTGTATGTACACTCATCACCATATTTATAAGGATGATAAAGCCACGCACCATAATATAGGTAATGTGTAGATAGACATACGTAGTATATCTATACATAAATATCTTTTACATAATATTAAGTGACGGGACGAACGAGTAGTGCGCCTGATGGTAAGCGATGCGCCTGTCCATAACAGTTGCAGTGCCACTCAGGGCTTTAAATCGCAGAGATCTGAGGGGCACTGCCACTGTGCCCGCCACTCTGAGACGTAAGTTCACAAGTCCCAAGTGCCTGAAATTCCACCAGCACCTTACCTTTCGAAACCGGAATGCAGTAATGGTAACATTACTGCTTGGTGGCAGAAATAGGTAAAGTGGCAGTACTTCCATGGACGAACTCTTTCACAACACGCTTTACTTGCTCATTAGGATGGCGGACAGCAATACCATCGCATCTCGTTTATTAGGCATTATTTTTATCGCAGTTTATGTACTATTCTGATTTATGTCCGCTACAATTTTAAGCAAAGTCCCATCCCTACCGACCGGTTGCCGCCTGCGTCTCAAATCCTAAGACGTCTGTTTATTTATTTGCCCTAAAGAGTTATGAACCTTCCTCGTATGTCTAGAGCTCATAGTTCGTAACTAACAGTGTTCATTTCGTGTTGTGTATTCAAGGATATTGAAGAAACTTTGTTGTGCGGAAAAACTGTTTGGTAAAGGCAGACAAAGTTATGGAGCTCAGTTTAGTGTCCAGCGACTATAGTAAGGAGTTTTAGAAAACCAACGTTTCTGACGTTAGTATTCTTCTTATCGTATCGATGGCATACACTGTAATGATTGCCATTGTGATGGAAGGATGTGCCAATCGGCGTAAGGCACTCGACGATCGTTGCCCAGAGTGCGCCCATCTGGCACTCCCTGATTCAGAAAAAGATTGGTAAGTCGTGCGGAGAGGCTCCGTTTATGCACTTCACTTCTAATAACGTCAAGAAAATAAATAGTTGTTTACAATATTTTGCATTGATGTTCACGTATATGTGGAGATGATTGAGTAGAATAAGGAAGTGTAAGTTTCATACTTATATGATTGCAATATATCCAGGGGTATATCCTCGACATAATGCTGCGAAATTGCGCGGAGTTGAACCAGTAGCCACGGTTTCAGTATAAATATAATGTTATAGTGATGACACCTTACTTGAAAGGGAGTTGATACTTGACAGGGTGCAAGTTTGAAACTAGGCAGAGGCCACTGGATTTTTTCAATATCCTATGTGGTGTGTATTTTTACGACAATATTTGGAAAATTTGAAAAATCTGAACTTGAATCAGAAAATATGTTGATTTCGACCGCATATTTCTGATTATTTTGTCACAAGTTATTTGATTGATTGATTTAAGAATGTAACATAAATTCACCAATGTTAAAAACATGCTCCAAAAATCCAAGGAAGATGAGTTTAGTTGTACTTTTTAACCGACTTCGAAAAAAGGAGGAGGTTCTCCATTCGACTGTATATATTTTTTTTGTATGTATGTTACGCGATAACTCCGGTATTTGTGAACCGATTTTCATGATTCTTTTTTTGTTACAAAGAGGGTACCTCCATAGTGGTCCAATTTCATTTTGAAGAAAATCATTCCCTCTAAGGGTGGCTGTTCACGCATGAAGATTCATATTTATAAATAACGCCTAAATTTTACTAAACGAGCAATTATTTTAGTGGTTGGTTTTGCTATTCTGCAATTCAAGGCATTTTTCTCTCAATATGCTTTGAGTAGTGAGAACCGATTTTTATTATCTCCAGTGTCAAGTCCTGAACAGTGGCGAACTAGGCGATATTTCATTAAAACTTAGCAAACAGATGTAATTCCACGTACTTTTGAGGTCGGCTGTTTTAGTACTCTGTACTGAGATTATCAAAAAGATTTTTAAGAAGTAGTTTTTTTTTATAAAATAAGTATACTTTGACTTGATATGTTGCTGACTGTGTACTTGGTTATAAATAAGTTTTTTAAATAATTTTAACACATTTGCTCTACATAAAAAATACCTAGGTCCTTTAATTTACATGTAGTACTCCCTCTCACGCAACATGTGGCATTCGCACCAACTTTTGTAAATTCAGGTGTATTTGTAACGTAGCACATTTTTTGCGCTTTCCTGCGTTTCGGTATAACAAAAGAAAAATTGTGGAAATATTATACTCACTCGCTATTAAGACAATATCACGTTTGACCGTTGACCTATTAGGTATTTGTTCGAAATATAACCGTGACACTCTCATCTGCAGCGCTTGCGTTGTTTCAGTGTTGAAGCCAGTGTGCGATGTGTGCACTCACTACTTTCCTTCATATTACGTATACCGCGCAGTAGTGTTGAAAGAAGCGTAATTTTGTGAGACCTCGTCGCACTGATTTTCCAATTGAACACAATTTTATGACGTGAATAGTCTCGTTATAACTTGTTTTTAGAAACAGCAAATCTATTCTAGGACTGACGTACTTCTATACTCACCGCTCAATTAAGAGCAGAATGCTCGTATAGGCAAGTCAACCAAATTGTATTTATATTCAAAATGGACATACAGTTACACAAGTTTCTATTGTATTTCGTGAATTAATTAATAATTAATAGACTCAGTCGTTATTTTGCGGAAGTCCATGTTAATAAAAATGGAAGTAAATTAATTTGCTACTCCGCGACCCCAGTGATGGTTAAATCGTGTGAAGTAGCTACGCTTGTGTTGAATGTTTTTTTCTAGAACAGATGGGAGTAAGTAGGTACAACAACAGGGGTTGTATAATAAATGAATAATTGAATTTTGCATCACCACCTTTATTGCGGGTATTTTCGGATTTCAATCATAGTAGTAGCGAGGGTAGCAGGGTATAAGTATACCAACCGTTCTGAATGAACTCATTCTTCGGCCGAGCGTCGAGCAATCAACAGCCCCTGAGGAAGCCTCGTGGACCGGCCAAACACGTGTCGGGCATATTTTTGGTGGTGGTTAGTGACTGTAGTTGCGCTTGTGTTATTTATTTTATTAATTTTATGCGGAGGGAGGGTGGAAAAATTAACTGCATCAACAAATATTCAACACAAGTGCAGCTATTTTCATCTCTCCCCTCGGATACCGCTTTGAACGGTCGTGTCTATTGCTGCCTCCTTAAAATTGTTTTTAATATTAATTGTTTTCTATTATTTCACTTTTATATTCTTGAAGTACCAGGACAGCAGCAATTCAAAGTGTTAACTTAAAAGTGTCGTGTGAAAGAGAAGTCTTAGTGAGTGAGCAATCAGTGTAAAAATCACTTCTAATAGTGAATGACGTCAAAATAACTCGTCTATTATTGGCTATTAATTGACCTGCCCACCTCGCGCAAGTGCATCGTATTGTGGGTGTCATCGGCTGTCATCTACCTGTCTCTTGCGGATCATCGTGCGTTCCCTTTTCGTGCATAAAACAAGTTTTGCCGACGGAAAACTTCCGTGCGACAAATAGGCCTACACTCTTAACTAATTATATATTTTTTTACGATAACGCTGGGAGTTTCTTACTCCAATTAACATGTCGCTCCGCAGGACACCACCAAAAGGACGATCTGGTTTACCAGAGCTAGAAAGAAGCCTCTCACTTTCTACCCCTAATATTACTGAAACTTCGTCTATTTCAACCCGACCTCTGAAGAGAAAGCAGGGGGATGAGCTCGAAGATATTTTCCACAGGATGGAAGACATGTTCAGAACTATGCGAGATGAGCAAAACAGTAAATTAGATGCGGCATTATCTAAAATAACCGAGCAACATAAAGAGCTGACTAAATCTATTTCTTTTATATCAGAACAGTATGAGGATATGAAGTCAACAATTGAAACTTTACTAAAAGAAAAAACTAACAACCTAAGTTATATACAAACACTTGAAGGAAAGATTGAATATCTGGAGAAGAAGACTCGTTCTACATCCGTGGAATTGCGTAATATTCCAATTGTAAACAACGAAAACACTTCAGTGTTATGTGATACGATTGTCAAGATAGGGAAAATAGTCAAGATTCCCCTACAGCAATCAGATATTAAAAATGTTTACCGAATTAACAAAAGAAATGACAACAAACCTGTAATTGTGGAATTTATTTCTGATATTGTAAAAAGTAATTTCTTACGCTCGACGAAGTATAGTAAGAAAACAGACAAAAATTCGCTGACCTCAACTGCACTAGGTATTGATGGCCCTGTGAAACAAATTTATATATCGGAATTTTTGACATCTAAAGCTAACAGATTGTTTTTTCTGGCGAGGGACTATGCGAACTCGCATGCTTTTGAATATGTATGGACGGCGTATGGAAATATCTATTTACGGAAAAAACAAGGTGATTCCGCTATTCGTATCAATAACGAAGACGACCTAAAGAAGTTAACATCTAAGTGACTATCTCTGTATGCATTGAAGTACGTGCGTTCGCTGTTCCACAAATTAAGCTTTATATATATACCACTACAATGTTCAATGCAATTTTATTATGTATATGCCATCAGTCATTACTATTTTTGGCACAACAATAATTCTATATACACTTTACATACAAATACACCATTTTTCACTTCCATAAACACATACACCAAGCTTACAAATATATACACAGTGCCTATATACACATACTGCCTAAATACACGCGTACAACATCGTATACCTACTACTACACTTCTAACTTGTACGATACACTTTATTTACTTATCACAGCAGCATTTTATTATTTCAATTTTTTTCACACAATATAAAAGTCATGTCAGTAAGCGATTTAATTAAAAATATAGATCAGTTTGATATTTCTGTACCTATTTCGTGTCCTCCAGAACAATGTCACACGCATCTTGACCATTCTAAAAATTACCTAAAAATTATTCAGCAAAATATACGCAGCATAAATTGTAATTATGACGAACTAACCTTACTTTTATCTAGAATGAAATTACAATGTGACATAATTGTTTTATCTGAATGTTGGCTATCTTCACTTGTCGCCTCGCCTGAAATGACAGGGTATACTTACTATAAAACTCATGATAATTATAATCAGAATGATGGTTTGATGATGTTTGTAAAAAGCCAGCTAAGTTACACAATAGAAGAGCCAAGTCTGTCGGAAGCAAATTGTCTTTTATTAAAGTTAGGAACAGAAACTGCAGTGGTCGGTATTTATAGACCTCCCTGCTTTAAAAATATCATACCTTTTTTGCATTCTTTTCACCTTCTACTTGAAAGTATCTCAATCTTCACAAATATAGTTATTGTTGGGGATATTAATATAAATTTGCTCAGTGTTGATGCCGAAACAGCATCATACCTGGATATAGTATCTTATCATGGTCTCCTTCCAGCTATTAATACCTCGACCCGAGAAAACAACTGTTTAGATCATGTAATATTGAAAACAAAACTTCCTGCTATTACTTTTAACTTACAAACAACTGTAACAGATCACACTGCTGTTCTATTTTGTCTTAAAGTAAGAAAAATATCTACACTGTCTAACAACAAAACATCGTGTAAAATTAACATGGAAGGTATTGTCATGGAGTGTGCAAATACGAATTACAATCAATTATTCTCTGAAAATAATTTAAATAGGGCCACTAATCTATTTATTGAAACTACTATGCGTATTATTAAAAATAATAGTCAGCTAATTAGAGCTCCTAGAAGTAAATTCATCATAAAACCTTGGATTACCCTCGGCTTATTAAGATGTATTAGAAATAGAGATTTGATGCACAGTAAACAAAGACTACTCCCCAATAATGAAACTCTTAAGGTTACATACAAGAGGTATAGAAATTTTTGTAATAAACTTCTCAAAAAACTAAAACAACAATATGAACGTGACCAACTCAACATGGTTAAAAACAACTCTAAAAAACTATGGACCACAATAAAATTAGTTACAAATTTAAATAAACAAAAAGAATGTCCACATGAACTCCTAGCATCCGGAAATTCACCTATATCCTCCACTGATGTAACTAACCATTTTTTCGCCAGTGTAGGTAAACACCTTGCCGAAAGTATCCCACGTAATATTACCCCTTTTGAAAATCTTTGGTCTACCTCTAGCACACTACCAAACTCGTTTGTTTTTCTTGAAACCGATTGTGAAGAGATTGAGCGAGAGATTACTAATCTTAAAACAGACTGCTCTCCAGGCTGGGATGGTATCTCGTCTAAGATTTTAAAACAGATCTCACCTTTTATTACTCCTGTTCTTACCAACATTATAAACCGCTGTATTAGTACAGGCACATTTCCCGAAGCTTTTAAAAAATCCATTGTCCATCCAATTTATAAGGCCGGAGATAAACACTGCGCCAATAACTACAGGCCTATTTCTATACTTACCTCTCTCTCTAAAGTATTTGAGCGCATTATCAACAAGAGACTTGTCGGCTTCCTGGAAACCAATAGCATTCTTGCTAGATCACAGTACGGTTTCAGAAAGCACAAATCCACGGATGATGCCGTCCATGATTTCACAGACTTTTTAGTTAAAAAGATGGATAAGGGAAAGAAGTGTATTTCTGTATTTATTGATCTCGCGAAAGCCTTCGATACCGTTTCTGTTACGAATCTCATAGAGAAGCTTAACAGAATCGGTATCAGGGGCACTCAGCTAAAATTATTTACAGATTACCTATCTAATCGAAAACAGCGAGTCAAAATTGGTGACTACCTAAGTGATGAACTTCCCATCACATATGGCGTTCCTCAAGGCAGCATTGTTGGTCCAACCCTCTTTTTATGCTATATAAATGAACTCTGTCAGGTCCAAATACCAAACTGTAACATAATCGCATATGCGGATGATACAACTCTTACATTTTATGGTGATTCTTGGGAAGATGTATTTTCACTGGCACAGAAAGGCTTTGATATCGTTAATCACTGGCTAGCAGCAAACTCGTTGACGCTGAATACAGACAAAACGAAATACGTACCATTTTGTATTCGAAATACTACTTCTAATTCTTGCTTAGATTTTGATTTGTATGCCCATAAATGCTCCTTTCCTCCAACCGCTACCTGTAGCTGTGATAAGATTGAAAGAACACAAAATATCCGTTACCTTGGAATTATCATTGACCAAAATCTCTCCTTCTACCCGCATATACAGAGTTTGTCTCAAAAAATTCGGAAGCTAATCTTTGTCTTCAAACACCTAAGGCATATTGCTGATTTCAAAGTTTTAAGAAATGTATATCTGGCGTTGGCGCAGTCATTACTAACCTACTGTATTACCTCTTGGGGTGGTGCTGCTAAAAATAAGCTAATTATATTGGAACGAGCTCAAAGATGTTTATTAAAGGTTGCACTGTGCAAATCTCGACTTTTTCCTACATCCCAACTATACCTAGAAGCGAATGTGCTAACAGTGCGTCAACTGTACCTGCTAACAACGTTAATTCGTCAACACGCAATTACTCCTCCATCCAGAGCTCCTTCCGTATCTGACAACCGTAGACTTTTCACTAGTTGTGATCACAATAGGGCCAATACTTCATTTGCCCAAAAATTCTTCCACTTTAGAGCCAGTCGACTATACAATGTTTTCAATAAAAAGCTTAATATTGTACTCCTCTGTAAGCAGGAAGTAAAACATGCAATCACAAAATATTTATTAAAATGTACGTACGACGAAACTGAAAAATTTCTTTTAATTCAAACCTAGCACATAAGGTGGTATACAAAATTCATACATAAACAAGCACGCGCAGAGACACTTCGACGTAATATCACGCAGGTACACACATTCATCACACTACCCCACACACACACACGCACACACACACACACACACGCATGCATACACATACACATACACACATACACAATACAATCTATAGATTTAAATTTTTTTTATTTTTTATTTTATTTTACTTACCTAAATTTTCTTTACTTTGATTATCCTTTCTCCGTGTTTATAGTATTGTTATCCGTGGTGAGAGACCTGGCATCCTATATTACAAGCTTACGCTTAGTTTAGGTACCAGTCTCTTACAAACATAATATAGAATTAATTTAATTATATACATTTTTAAGTGTTACGTGTATAACTGTTATGTTTGGGGAGAAAATAAACATATATTTTATTTATTTTATTTATTTATTTTACACGATTTAACGTTCATGGGGTTTGCGGAGTAGCAAATTAATTTATTTCCATGTTTAATTAATTAATAATCGTTTGTTGATGGTGATTTTAATTGTTCTATTTATTAATAAATGGTAGATAGTTCCTCTTAAAAATGACTGTGACGTCCAATGTCTAAGTTACCATTGCGTTAAAGTTAAGTGTTCATCCCTTAATGCAGTTAAAAATTGTTCACAAAGTATTGAGAAAACGTAAGTTTACTGACCAAAGTTTTGCTAGACAACGTTGTTTGCGTTCAAGTATATACTGTAGATATACAGTCAGTACTCGCCTTTACATACCTAGTATACTGCGTGTACATACAGCAAGAAAAGATTTGAAAAACATTTATATGGAGACAATCTGCAGCAAAGACGGAACAGGCAAGAGCAAACAAAGAGGAGATATCGATTCGACGGCGCACTGCGATCGGAGTAAACCGTTCGTCGAGACGCCGAGATAGTTTTATAGCTGACGTCATCTACGTAGATACCTTTTTAGGGCGTTACCGATAGACCAAACATTATTTTAATTAGAAGTTTCACCAACTGACATGACCAACCATCGCCGGTTTAATTAATCATGAAGTCCCTTCCTGCGGCTCGCTGCGGGCGGACAGCACGACGATATCTATTCTAATTTAACAGGGTAATAATAATCACATATTTTTAGTGTTATTTGTCACTTTAAATTCATCTTACTTGTCAAAGAACCTGGAACATTCTTTTGTTTAAAATAATGTTGGTATTAATAATAGACCACCTGGAGATGGAGATCTGGTGACAAAATCACAGAGTATCTTGTTTAGGCTACAGTCACTTTCGTTGCAACATGTTATCAAATTATTAATAAGTGTTGAATTCTAGGTACGCTGATTGTGTTATTTTTTTTAGTACACCACTACCTTAGACTTGCTGCCGCATCCATCGATATTTCTGAATGGCCCTATGTTTTTTCAACAGATAAAGACATCGGTGAAAAAAAGTAATTTGTCAATTTTTAGAATGTACAATCGCTAAATATAGATTGTAGTGTGATACCACGGACCCCTTATTATATCCACCTCTGTCATTACGCAATCCCAGGAAACGCCCGTACTTTTTCCGATTCCTAAACGAGTTCCAACTACCCAATATTCGCTTTTTTATGTATTAATGCCTGAAATAGTTAAATTTCCCTTTACAAGCTACTTTTCTCACTCTGACAGAATACTCATCGTTCACGTGTGACTTCCAAAGCTCTGCACATTCTGTCGCTCTGAGAGTTTCTCTGAATCTTGCTATTCACATTTCCGTGTATTAATCACGCATTATTTCACCAATTTCATGTTGTCCAAATATTTTGATTCGTTGAAGTGATAGACTGATCAATCTGAGACATTATTTAGGTACGCATGCTCCATCGTCGAAACCATCGTCACTTTCGATCAGGTGAGGTCAAATGCGCACTTAATGTTTCAATTTAAAAAAAATCGCTAATTCTTCTATAATCTATACTTCCGTAAATTATCATCATCATTACCTTCACCTACACATTACATCACTCACTCTACCGTAGTAGACTAGAGAATAATGTACACACACATTATATTCCTTTTGTTAATATATTTACCTGTTACATGCCTAATAATTCTCCACTCGTTTAATTTCATAGCTCCGTACCCTACTCCAAATCCTCCAAATATGACAAGGTCCTTATCAAGAATAAATTCAACCAGGATATGTATTAGTTTTTAATAACAACAGTATGCCGATTTTGTGACTGAGACTCTAGAGTAAGATTATTACAGGATTAGTGATAGGTACATAGATAGAAAAAAGAATTTTTTGCCCAAAAGATAGCTTTTGCAATTATGTGCATCACACATTGAATATGAAAATATATGTGGCTTCAAGTTAAATACCTCGAGACCGCAAAAGAGCTTTCATGGGAGGGTTGACGATCGTTTTGTGATTTTTATTTTTAAAATGGCTAACTAACCAAGGCACCATTTTTATTTTTTGCGGCGACGTGAATTTTCTTTCTTAACCTGTATTTATCATAAGATATATATTACAAGTGGGACATCTTCCCCAATTCACTTCTTCAAATGGTTTGATTTTGTATTAATAGAGTCTGTCTGAGAAGACGAACTTCTGGAAGCGCAGTAAGCATACGTCCCGAAAGTTCTTCACCAGTTCCAGTTCTCCATGCAGGCAGTTCAAGTTTTGTATAAAACGTTGTATACTTTGTGGTCATATTTTCGCACTGGAACCGATAGTTAAAAAGCACATTTTTTGTCTGTTCCTCCTGAAATGGGGACCCCCTGCTGTGGTCCAAGCCCAATCCGTGAAGAGTCACATGCGCAACTTCTTCAGGTAAAGAGCACAGTGGAGAGATCAGTACCACCTGCAACATGACATTTTCATTAGTAAGTATATTGTTCCATTAATAAGTTAAAACTGTTTGATTGACCGCTTCGTTTCAAACACACGGAATTATGTTTATAGACGTTATCTACGCTACGCCCAAGGTGTTATAACTTGTGGCGAAAGCTTTGCACTGTTTAAAAAGTTTGGCGCATAAATAAATAGATAAATGCTTGTTTCGTTGCAAGTTTGATGATGAAAACTATTGTTTTCAAATAAGTTCTCTAAAATAGCGGCAAAATATTATTAACAAATTACATCGTCCTAAATTTGTGACCTTGATCAAATTATATTTTCAGATGTGATGGTCAAGATTATAAAGAAATTGAACAGCATAAATGGTTGTCACTCACCCTTCGGCCTTGTTTCTTAGAGAAAAATCTAAAACAGCAACTCTCCAAAACACCGGAATAGGTGTAAAAGATATAAGTATAGTTTGCGATTCGCCTCAGCTGCTTTGGATCTCGTTCTTTAAATTGTAAACACGATCGCATTTCTAAGAAATCAATACCTTTCTTCACGAGAGTTCTCAACCGGCCTGGATCTGCAGTGTTAAGTACGGAACCTCAATGAAAGTCAGTATTGGATATCGTATCTTATTCCCGGTGGTTCGATTGTTTTCGCGGTACACATTAGGACTGAGTAGCATAGTTGTATGGCTTATTAGAC
Organism: Hyposmocoma kahamanoa; assembly: GCF_003589595.1. NCBI lineage: Eukaryota > Metazoa > Arthropoda > Insecta > Lepidoptera > Cosmopterigidae > Hyposmocoma > Hyposmocoma kahamanoa. Next base: position 274,441 of record NW_020654289.1, read on the forward strand.
ATGTCATCATCATTCTGCCCTTATCTTATTATTTGTGGTTGGCGTAGTGTGATTCCTTCATCCATTTATCTCTACCACCCATGACCTTGTAGTTCAAGGGAACTTCTCGCACACTATATAATCTTTCTTACAAGTTGTGCATCTTTAATCTCCCTCGCCCCTTGTTCCACCCACATTCATATTTAACATCTTTCAAGTTGTTACTCTCATCCCTCTGAATGACATGTCCACACCGCGATAAACGATTACTTGGCAACTTTCCGTCACTGGCGTTTTTTCAAACTTCCTCATATTATATTCGCATTTATATCGTATTTTATTTATTGTGAACACTCTTCACGTCCATCTTAATATTCGCAGTCGTTTTTGTTCCGGTCCATACAACGCGAAAAGTTGTAAGTATGGTTTTGTATATTTTCCTCTTCAGTTAAGGGTCAAACGGAGGTCACAAGTTCTCCCGTGTCTTGTCGCCATTTCATTTAATCCGTTTTAATTTTGTGATTCAAGTCTTGGTCTACCTCCTCACCTCAACATTCTTGGCGAGAGTCAACCGAGGTATTAAAGAAATTTGAGCAAGTTAGTAACATTACACTGCCAAGCGATACGGGCACAAAACCGAAGAGTCCGCCGAAATCGCAGAAAAAACACTGCACTTAGTATTGATTGACTTTCAAAGTCATATTCTTCACTATGCCATAACTATTTTCGACACACGTAGATCCTAGTTCCAATATGAGTCTAACTTTTAAACATGATAATAATAATAATAACGCACACACTCAACATAGCCCCGCACTAGGGAACCGCACTGTGTTGCGGGTGCAATTGACACACACATAGACAACTACAAATTACACCCAAACTCACGACACAAATAAATGTAGAGCATACAAATATTTCTCCCGGCCCGGGAATCGAACCTGGGACCTCAGCGTGGCAGTCCGGCACGGTAGCCGTTCGGCCACGGAGGCAGTTGATGAATGAACATGATTTCATATGGACAAATAAAACGGTTTTATTTTTCGATTGGTCAATTGATGAAAGATTAAAACATTAAACTCTTGCTCATTGTTTTGTTTGTAATAGGTTGCAAAGAAGACGAGCCACCAGGAATAAGATATTTTTGTCACTGTGTATTATTTCAGTTTTAATTGAGATATTTTCAATATTTTGCATCCGAAGTTAGGTTTTGCAGAATGGATTAAGATTAAGATTTAATTAAAATCATACGGTCCAAATTCCAAAGTACAATCACAGTCACATGCGATAATATGTATACAGAATTGAATTTATATTTTCATGGACATCATTAAATAATAGTCCAGGTTAGTAACCATTTAATCAATTAAAAGTGACCAATCGTTCCTGGAGATTAATACATTGTAATCTCGCAATGCGCACATATACCAAAGCATGCAACTACAAGTGTTGGTGGTCACTTTTTGTAATATATTCGGAGTGAAGATGGAAATATGAAATTTAATGAGACTTACTGCTTAAATAAAAATTGTAGACGAAAGGTATAACGCCGTCATTCCATTGGCACGTCCACAGGTTTGGCATCCTGAAGTCTGAAAAAGCTTTACGAATTAAACAATTAAAACTAAATTCTTTATTATTGGTACATTACCATCTTTTATGTGAGACCACTGTCTATATATATTCGGCTAATACGGCTAATATTCGACTCTTGAAAATCGTTCTTTCCATCCGATCGTCAATTCCCAGGCTGCCCAGTGTCACGCAATGTTTCAAATTTGAAACTGTCGTAATCGTGACGTACTTTAGAGGTAAACCGTTAGCGATAAAAAGGTTGTTGTACACCAGACACGCGCATACCTGTTTCGGTATCCGAGCAGTTCATTTTACTTATTACCGAAGACTGTGCACGTTTGTCATTTGTTGTTTGAGTTGAAGGAAAAATATTCATTAACACAATTGTCATTGGTATAAAGTGTCGCCATTGCTTTAATATTACAAAGACAATATGAAAATTATACATAATGCGTATATTTAAGTTATTTCATGACAATATTTCACGTAGTGCTTTTACTGCAATCGGCAATACACATAAATACAGGCAGTTACAAAATTTCCATTATATTAAAACTTGTTGGCTTACTAAGGTGTCCAAGGTACTGCACAACTCCATTCGAAAATAAAAAGTAAACAATAGGAAATGAAACTATTTTTCCGGATTTAAACCCGTTGACTCGACCTTGACCATGGGACCTGTAAAGGGCCCGAAACGTCGGTTTGTTTGAAAAAACAAATATACGCGATTTAAATCCGGAAAAATAGTTTCATTTCCTATGTGTAACAATAGCGAAAACCTAAGAACTCGATAATAAGCAAACAATTTAAACCACATATTCACAACACATAAAATAAATGAAAGAACTAATTCAACAATGCATAAATTTACAATTAGTGCGTGGGAAGGGAGCAAGCTCAGCATGCGCTGTGTAGAGCACACGCGCACTCACAGCACTGATTTCCTGCTTGTCTCCGCTCTTGTGGATAAACAAATGCATAAAACACATGCATAAAATATGAACCCAAATTAAAAGTAATGAAATTTACTATACACACATTAATACCAGCAATGTTTCACACATACACGCACACGCAAAACTATAACTACTAGTTAATAATAAACTAATACTATTTTATACTAAAGGTATGCTTCTTTATTTCTTTTTGTGACTTCAAAAATAAACCTTTGAGCCGCGAAATCAAACACGAAAGGAACAATTTGAAATTATAAACTTACAAAATACTTAGTATTTTGTCTACGTCTTTATCACTGGTGCATAAAAGGCAGCGAATAGCGAATCTGTTCTTTTAAAGTCAAATTTTTATTTTTAGTTAAAGCTGTTCAATATCGTGGACACGTACGTCCCTGCTTATTGTTGTGATTTCTTGTTAATAGGGTGGAATTTTATTAATTCGTGTCACGCAGATTAAAAACTTGAACCTACTCAATATAATACACTATAAGTTTCCGGAATGAATAAGAAAAAAATACTATAAATGGTCAGAAATGAATTTATTGTTTCTCAAAATATTCTCCTTTAGCATTAATGCACTTTTTCATACTAATGAACCAATTTTGAAAACATTTATGCCACTCATCCGTGATTATCTCAGAAACATATTTTTCATACTCTTCGACAGCTTCCCGGCAAACAAATGGTCGTGTACCAATCACTGTTTACAGCACAAAAATTCTGTCTGCCACGTGTCCAGTTTTATTAAAAAAAGATGTAATCATCCGCTTAGAGGCACTTTGCACGCGCACCACTTTGGTTAGTTTCGGCTCATCTCGAAAGACCCATACGCTCGATTGCTGCTTTGTTTTGGGATCGTAACTATAAATCCATATTTCGTCACCTATTACTATATCCTATACCAAATTTGACGCCCCTTCGTTGAATCTGGTAAGCATGGCATTGGCAAATTCGTCACTGAGATTCACACGACCGCGTTTTAAAACTAGATATAAATAGTCGTCTTGCATGGTGCTTCATCGCCAAAAACAGTTTGAAGCAGAGCGAAGCTCCGCTGAGCTGTTCAATTACACTTGAAGTCGTAGAAAATCATACTACCCAAATTTTCACAAGTTATGTCCATGGTGTTGTAGACAACCAATTTCTAAAATGACGCCACAATATAAAAGCAAGTGACAGTCAGATGAAACAAACTGTATTCTACAGCCAAAGAGTTCCATTTTCAAATGTTGTAATTACATTTTAAATATTGTTTGTGCGTTTGTTGTGAGTGGCCAGTTCCGGAAACTTATAGTCCGCCCTATGTGTACCAGATATTCAAAATAATGTACCAGAATTTGAATCAACTGACTTCAAGGTAAGAAATTCACTAACTGTAGGGTAGGGTACTACCCGGAATACTCTTTTTTTATGTAATGAAGGAGGCAAACGAGCAGACGAGCCATTTGATAGGAGGTGGTCATCGTCGCCCATGGACATTTGCAACATCAGATGAGCTGCCTATGCGTTGCCAGCCTTTGAGAGCTTGTCAACACGCTTCTTGAAGAACTCCATGTCATAGCGCAAAGGAAATACCTCAGGAGGAAGATCATTCCACATCTTGCAGGTTCGAGGAAGGAACGAACGAGATGCCCGCGTGGTCTTACAATGCCAGGCATCTAAGATGTGGGGATGGTCTCTACTCCTTTGGCGGGAGGTGCGGTGGTAGAAACGAGACGGTGGCACCAGTTCCTCAGAGCACTCCCCATTATAAAGACGGATCAGGCTAGAACTAGTTTATGAAAGTTACCCAATTTGATTTTACCGGGAATCGAACCCGAGGTCTCTTCATCGGTACAAACCGAAGGGCCAACGAAGTGCCAAATGCAAAAAAAAATTTTTTTTTATTGAATTGATATTCAATTATTTTTTGTGAAATTATTCCACTAGTTTGTTATAATTATTAATACAAAGATCGAACACTCAGAAAAAATTCCTTCGATCCGGCCGGATTCGAACCGACGCCTAGAAAAAAAGTAATTGCACAAAATAACTACAACAGTCATACATTTAATATAATCGCTCTTTAGCGTACCTCAAGTTGTAAAAACTTCGCCCTGTACGAGTATATATGTCGACAGATTGTTTGAAAGTATAAAAATTATCGATCCAATTTATTTTTCAGTGCAATAAATCCAGTTGTAAATCAAAATAACGGTGTTTCGAACAGTTTTAGAGCGGGGTGGGTAATGTATGACGGAATATATTGGGTCGGATAACAGAAGCTTGTTACCAAACACCGTCGATAACGACAGATTGGACAGAATGGAAAACTAAGTTTAATTCAATTGTAGTTATGCGGGCTTGGGACAATGAGTTCAAGTTTTGAAACACTTGCACTGTCTCCCTTACGTCATAAATACAAAAAAGATAAAAAAGCCTGAATGCATACATGCCCGTGGGGGTCGTAAGAGGCGACCGAGGGCGTCACAAGTGTCCATCTGCTTAGCATTGTGGTAGGCTCTGTGCCGACTGGATAGCGACCACAGTACACACGGCGGAAAACCCTCCACAGTGAAACGCTTTTGCGAATCGCGTTCAGGGATCAGTTGGTGTACATCCAGTACATTTGGCCAGACCGGCAAAATGATAGTGACGGAGTGAAGATATTTGTGTTTTCCATCCGTTACTCTCATCTCTGGACTGTATTCGCACTTTCCATCAGGCGCGGTGCAGTCATTTTGTCGAGTCGCAATAAAAAAAAAAAAAAAAAAAAAAATGCATGAAAACTGCTTTCACAGCTACTCTACAAATATTGGTTTCCTATTTGAGGACATTTTTATAAGCTTTTAATGTCACTATTTAAATAACAAAATAATTAGTTTCAAAGTTCTATTTTAAAAGATGTCGGCCAGAGCTGAATCGAAACTGGAACCGCCTTGTAGTGGAACATTGGCTAATTCGGATTCAAAGTCAAAGTCAAAGATTACTTATTCCATAGGTAAAAGAAATTTACACTTGAAAACGTCACATTTAAGCTACTGCTCGTTCACTACGCTGACCTCCCTGAGAAGAACGAGCAAGAAACTCTAGGGATTGCTCTTTTCAAATAAACTTAAATGCTATGGAATACACTTTGAATCAAATTTGTGTGGATTCTGGAGCCATGTCGTCTTTCCATACATCTTCATCTAACACGTAGTCTTCAATTTTGTAATATGATTTTTCGATCAAAATATTTTTAATGTAGTTTTAAACTTAGGAAATGATAAATTTAATATATGCTCCGGAATCTTATTGTAAAAACGTATACAGTTCCCCATAAAAGAGTTGTTTACCTTGGTTAAACGAAATCGGGGTACCATGAGTTTGGACTTAGCTCTAAGGTTAATATTATGGATATCTTCTTACTTATTGAAATTATGTATATTTTTACGGGCATACAAAATATTTGAGTAAATGTACTGTGATGCCACAGCCATGATTCATAATTACACCGAGTCTATTGCATTTCTAAAAGCAACTGTCTAAGAAGCACGTTGTGAAACACATGGTAAACATTTCTCGGTAACATTGGTGTTTTCCCAATAATTATTGCGTTGTACTCATTTTACTTTTTACCGCCGTCCCCCAAAACAATAGCGCTTTTTTCCACGTTCTTTGGGCTCATACACTTGGAAAATGAGACAATATTTTAAAATATAAAAAAATAGTTAATAATGAAAATTTAAACACTCTGTAGTAATTACTTGGTCGCTTGCTTTTTGTTTTTTACTAACGTGAAAAAGTCACTATTACGACTAGTCCAAAATGTGAATATACAATGATATAACAATGTAGTACATCATTCACATGTCATTAAACACTCGGTAAACTGTTTATACAATTACCAAAGTATTAAACAGTTCATCATCTGACTCATGTATTTTCTTATGTTCTTGCATATTTTGCATAAATCGTGTCTGTGTGTAAATTAATGTACAAATTTTGGCATCACCATCATCATGGACAATCCCTTATGTGTTTCACTGCTGGGCACGGGTGGGCACCCGAGAAGGGAGAGTCTCAGGAGAGAGTTTAGGCAATAGTCTGCCACGTTGGCCCAATTTTTCCAAGGAATGTAAACCTTTCTCGACGTACAAGGTTTTACTGTCTCCTTCGCTGATGGCGAGGGTCCAGCTACTAAGCATTCATAAATATACGTAACTTGAAATTAAAGTCGGTTAACGTCGGTAACGGTCGGTTCGGTAACGTCGGTTTGTTTGAAAAAACAAATATACGCGATTTAAATCCGGAAAAATAGTTTCATTTCCTATACGTCACAATCGCGAAAACCTAAGAACTCGATAAACACTATATTATTAATGTTGATACTACAGGCTAAATTAGATTAATGTTATGTGTTCCTCAAAATGATATTTATGAAAATTTCATACGTCAGTGTATTATCATTTTAAAATACATTATTAACAACTACAATGAATATTAAACACCTTGTTCGAAGAACGACTGCAAGAACGTCTTAATTAATAGACCTTTTCCAAGAATTTTATTAATTATATAAAGTGTTGATGTTAATTATTCAGTATTTAACGTGCCCTGGTGCGGAATGTCGAGTATTTCTAGACAACTTTGAAAGCAAGGGTTTTTTGTTATGAAAAAAGTTTGATTAAGACTAGAGTTTTCGTGAACATATTTTCATATCATTATAAATTATGTCAAAATATGTAAAATATGACTTAAGAAACATGGCTTACCACGTCATTCTGTCGCATTCTGGTCAGCCCCGGAATAATCACTGAAAATGCGCGTGGCGTGATCGTCTTATCGAACTCGATCTGAAAACGCACTTAAAAAGGCTCCCCCTATCCATGAGATGTGTTTCTAAATCCAAGGTTGCTTTTTATTTTAAAATATTTGCCTATTAATGCGATTGACGCGAAGGTAAACATGTGATGAAGCTTCCTTCGAAGAAGGCTCATGTGAACATATTCAAACAAAAATCTTAGCCTGCATTGCCCAAGCATGATCCGCTATCAAGAGAAAGGGATGGCTCTCGTATGCATTGATGTAGTACAATAAGCAAATGTGTAGGTGTATATTTTCACAAATCAAAGCGTCAGCAACCGAGAGGCTTTTCTTTGTTCTTATGGAAAGAGAACTATTTCTGTACAAGACATTGTTCATTAACTTTGACGTCCACGTGGCCCACGAGACCGACGAGATACTTGAGGTTGGTGGTTACATTGCTTGCTTGCGAATAAATCAATTTCATGATTCAATAGTATTCAAGAGTTGTCTTCGGCATTTATACTTCTTTTTTCTTTTCTTTTTATTTAAAATTCAATTATGTAACTTTTTTAGTATTTCATGATGATTCTCGTCGTTTAGTGCTCTTCAGTTAATTGTATTATACAATTAACTGAACTTCAGTTAATTGTATTTACATTGCGTGTGTTGTGTACAATTGTAAGTGAATCGCAGTCGTAAAGAGTTGTGTTGATAATGTTATTTCTAGGATGTGACTTACGTGAATGTGAAAAACCATATCAATTATAACTAATTGTGAAAACGTCGCGAAAAGTATAAATAGTCTAGACAATTCGGCGCAATTGAATTAACAAACATTCAAACTAATTTTCAGGTTTTTTATTAGAACTACAGGACAAATTAATTCAAAATAGTCATATTTAGATACATGTGTCAGACGATGAATTGTTTACATAAACACTTTACTGAGTGTTTAATGAACATGAGAATGATGTACTTCATTGTTAGATCATTGCATATTCACATTTTGGACTAGTCGTAATAGTGACTTTTTCACGTTAGTAGAAAGCAAAAAGCAGGCACTAAAGTAATTACCAAAAAGTGATTTATTTTCATTATTAACAATTTTTTTTATTTTAAAATATTGTCTCATTTTCCAAGTCTATGAGCATAAAGTACGTGGAAAAAAGCGCTGTTGTTTTTGGGGACGGTGCTAAAAAGTAAAATAATTACAATGCAATAATTATTGGGAAAACTCCACTGTTACCGAGAAATGTTCATCATGTGTTTCACGACGTGCTTCTTATAGTGAATAATTCCCTACTTTTCAGAATAGTAAACCCAAAACAAAATTTGTTCGGGAATTTCGACTCTATATTTTCACATATTTTTCATAAACAGACGCATACAAATTATGTCTACAAAAATATATATGGGAGTTTACCGTTGTCCTTTTACTGACTAACTTATCTACATTAAATACATGTGTGCACGTCCATGTGATATTTTGGAAACAGCCTATTACTTCTTGTTTAATGTAAACTCAACAGCACTTCAACAGACTACGAAGTGCATGTAAGTAAATATAAATATAATTGTTAATATTTGTTTCATTTGAATTTTGTTACAGTTTTTTTGTTTTAGTGTTGTAGTCCAACAGAAACTATCGTTGCTTTGCGTCTTATCTTACTATAAATACATAAAATTATACAATACAGACGCTGGGCTGGCGAAGGGATCAACAGTCAAAAAGTACCGAGACACGACTTCGACTACTTATTCGCAACTTTCCTAATCGAGACCACAGAGTTGTGGGTTCCTTGCGCCCATTTCTTTCTGCAAAATCATGACTAAAGAATCAATCTTCGACCGCATTGGGTCCCCCGCCGCTGACGCTGCCGCATGCCGTCATTTGGAGATTTCGTCCATTTAATGTTGCCCTTTCATGGCGTGTAGGTATGTTGTACATTTTTGTTTTTGTTTCTTCTGTAAATAAAGAACACACGATGTTGGTAAAAACGTGTAATTTGAATACATCTGAACATCGTATAATCCTGTGGAATTCGCTCTAATCCGCAATATTACTTAATCGAGTTTAAAACTTCAAAATATTATTTGTATAATGGTTTGAACGTGGTCTTGGCTGCGCTCGTTCTACCTCGTTCGTTCGTCAAGTTTCACCAAAAGCTATATAGCTGTACGATTCCCGGTTATGAAAAGGTCCACTTTATTAATACCTTGAACGTCGCAGAAAGTGACTAAGGTGCAAGGGAAGATAATAATTGAAGTGGAAAGAAACTTGTATGTTCTGTTTCAGCTTGTCACGATCTTGCGTGTGTGTCATTTAAGATAGATTTTTCTATAAACGGATAAAAACTAGGGAGAAGCAGCAACTGTACATATTGTATTGCTCTAAGCCGTCTATGAAGAGTGCAAAATGGTCGTTGTTTATTATTTTTAACGGTGTATAATCACAATTATAATTTTCTCCAAATATGTATGTAAGTATCGTATCGTATAGTATAGTATCATATCGTAGTATTGTACACATTATCGCCGTGTCTATCCATCCCAGTTGTAATTAACTCGCGTGACGTAGCGCGTCATTCAATTTAAAGTGCTTATAAGCATTTCCAGGAAAGCGCGAAGATGATTTCTGTACACGAACGTAGTACATAACTAATATTATAACATACGTAATACATTCTAAAGTAAGAGGGCGAATTAAGAACCTTGGATGTTGAAGCCGTTCTAAATAAGTGTATATACTGTACGTACATAAAAAAATAACAGACAATAATCATCCATCAAGACTTTGTAGTCTGAACCCGGTAAGTAGCAAAATTGCAGAGCTGTGTTTTACAACTCCTGACAAAGAAGTTTCTTAAATTCGATTAAAGGGTACCGCAACGCTTTTACTCGAGTTCCAAGAGAAAAGTGTAGTGTTTCCAACTCGTGCCAAGAAACGCTGCAGCAAAATAGGTGTTAAATTCATGGGAAAATACGTTTGGCGGCTAGTATGGGCAGCTGTTTGGAATAAAGTACGTGTGGTTAACATATAAAAAGAGAATTTTAAAATTGGACAGATCATCGTAAATAGTGACCTACAGCGGACAATTGCCATAGTCGCTAACCCACCTGGCTTCACGCTAGTGAATACCCTGTATAATCCTATGAGTACCAGCTCAACTGTGGACTCAATAAATAATTAATGATATTCATTTGCTTACACATGCATTATGTACATGCATAATATGTCCTTTCCCAAAACTGTAATGATCATCTACAGGTCAGAAATTAAACAATTTTAAAGCAATTTCAATAGTAATAAGAACGTTATTAACATATTATCCATCATACAATATAATCTGGAAACTTATTAACGCGCAGTGGTCCTCACAGGAACTCTATTTGGCGCTGCTGTTATGAACAAGCCTGGATCTCGCCGGGATCTAGTCATGCAGTAGGCAAGTGCTTAATTGCCGAGCCACCGCGTGTGCCACGTACGCCGGAAGTAGAACCTTGACCAACGACGGCATCGGGAGCTACGAGCTAAGTGCAAACAGTTACTCGTTAATTGGATTTCCTGAGGCACCATTTTTCTCCACTTCACTAAATTTCCATCATGATAAAATTGCTTCAGTAATTGAAAAATATAATTGTTCGCACCGAAAGTCTATGCGACACAAAAAGGAAAAATGTTCGTTGTCCTCAATTTTTGCAATATCATCTCTGAAGGTGCTTTTATTAAATTTTTTGTCGTGATTCAGTTGAAACAAATTTGTATTGATTGATTGAAACGCCGCATTCTGTCGTGAACTCGAAGTGGAAGTGGAATGTAATATAAATAACTTTTATTGGAAAACGGTAGCCTGGCTCTGTTTACAGTTTGCCATCATTCAAATAAAAAAATGAAATCACAATCACAAATAGCCTCCTTACATGTTCACATCGTACCCTCAAATGAGAGTGGTACACAATCAAGTAGGTACACAATGTACTTGAAACAAAAAATAAGGTGAAACTAATTTCCACTCCCACGTAATCAGTAAACAAAATTACTTCACTAATACATCGTTTCGTAGTTAAAAACTGACGTTAAGCAATGATTACAATAAATAGCTGTTCTTATAAAGTCATCTTTATAATGCGACGATATTACAAAAGCAATTGAATAAAAGACAAGGACCACAACAATATCAAGATGATTAGAACCGTCGCCATCGGCCGGGCAGATTGCCAACACGCTGCACAACTTGGCTACTTTGCATTCACAAATTCACGCCTCCATTCTGACGATTTCCGAGCTCGCCCACATATCCTCGTTATGTAAGGAGAATTCAATTCGTGAAGTGAATTTTTAGGGAATTTTATTTACGGTACCTTTATTGCGAATCCGTTCGTGCTGTACTCGATCGATATTTGTTTTTGAAACTACTGTCACAGAATCTTCTAGCAAGAAAGTTTACTAGCAAGTATATAAAGAGCAAATAGTCACGTCCTACGTTTTCGAATATTTTAAAACGCTAAACAAGTAGGTATGTTGGAACTTTCTAAAACGGTTGTAATTGTCCCCTTCTCCAGAATTCTAGTCTCGATAATGTTTATTAATTTTCGTAGACACAGTTTCCAATAATATGAAAAAAAAAACTCTTCTACTCCGTTATGTAGAAAAGCGTATCCGTGAATAATTTTTTGGTATATGTGCAATAGTCTTTAAATATATAATGAATAAATACGAATACTTCATAAATATTTTACAATCAAACGTGAATGCTTTTTGTAGCTGTTTGAGAGGCAGTATCGGGACTCAGGCTTTACAATGTAGGTTTTTGTTTGTGTTTATGGTCGGTGCTGTGTGTTTGTGTATGCCTAAAGTTGTGCAATATTTTATTTAATTAACTTGACGTGACGATTGTGATTATTATTTACGACAAGTAATTATTGTACTATTTTCTTTGCTTATTGGTTATTTACGTCAATGCATTTTATTTATTACTTGAAAGTGTAATTTCAACTTATTGTTGTTTGTATCTAATAGTCAATATCTGTGCCAAAATATACATATAATTTATTTGTTATGTTCTTTTCTATGATGGCCTATGGCAAAATAACAGAGCAAGAGCTATGTAATAGCATAGTCCTTCGACGCTGCGTCATTGATCAGTGTGATATGCCCAGTTACTTTGCTATTGTGTTTTGGCACACGTAGTACTCGCATACCTATAACAAATTACCCCGCGATACAACAGCGTACATTTGGAACAAACTTCTAACAAAAATCATCGTCTAACAAGCAGCACACAGCATTGAAGTGGTACTCTATGTTGAAAGTCACTGGCCCGTGAAAATCCGGGTGCCTCAACTCGCGAGGGCCCTCGATTCGGGACAAGAGCATGTCCTAATAGGACGAGAACCCAAGACGATCGTTGAGAATTGTCCATCCACTTCGACTGGTGCCTTAATCGGGTCCCGAGAACCTTTAAACACGAGTTTGTTTTTAAAGATGTTATTTTGAATAATTTCTTTGTAGATTTGCTGAAGAGTGAACGTAATTGCCTAGGGTAAACTTTAACATGTAGCCTAACAGTAACCTAGTATCGATCTTTAGATCAATTTTATTGTACTAGTGAAAATGATGGTTTAATGTGAGCTAAATGTTGTCTAGTTTTTTAATCTATTACTAAATTATTAATAAAAATTATGGATTTTAATACAGTACCGGTGTAAGGTAAATCCCGCATTGGCGGACATTCATTACAATTAATAATGCCATAGATTCGCTGCGAATTTGAGGTTGACCGCATATTGTTCCATTAAACTAAACATAACTCACGCGGTGGCCGCTGTGGAACATTTGGATCTAACTCGAGTCGTGGCTGAAGCCTGACTTTGCCGCGTATTGAAATTGTCGTGACCGGCAGTGAGGTACATTCCTGAAGAGGGACCTTCTTTTTTTTTTTTTTTTTTTTTTTTTTTTTTTCTTAGTCAGACAGCGTTGACAGTGTGGTGGTGGTCATGAGGAACAACATGCTTTTAGCGATTCTATTTGTCTCCATGCAGTTTACCACTCAGGGCACAAAGCATTGTAAAGAAAAATTTACCTCTCGCGCTTTATGTCGCTCTCGCGCAAGTCGCGCCCTGTCATGCTAGCCCTACAGATAAGAAGTTTTTAGATATATAGCTTATACTTTCATAGAATTACGCTCTGGCCTTATGACGTCATCTCAAAACAATAGTGTGAGTATATTGTAAAGGTACCTGGAGAAATTAATTTTTGTTGTATCTCAAATCAAAATAATCAAATAATCATATTTCTTAAATATCGAGAGCGAAGTTGAAGACAAAAGCAATTAAAGTAATGAAAGTAATCGTATCCTTCTTTATTTTTAGTACTGTTCATTTGACGGAACACACTCCACCGTTCACTCTCGAGATAATGCCGTATTTTTGCTAGCGATAAATGTAGCGGAAAATACGGACCAGGAATAAATAGAAAAGTCCTTTCATTTCATAATTTTCAATTAAATACTTACAGTGTTTTAACGTTCCGAATCCCGAAATAGCGCTCAACAAATAAAATTCAGCCCTTTATCCGCAGCCCTAGATATAACAGGATCTTATTACTTACTTTAACTCTAGTCTGTGAGTGTCGTCTTATATGAACTAATTAGTGTGTTTTAGATAAGTAGATAGATAACACGTTTATTCAGTACAAATACAAACAGATTTCTCATAGATGACGCTACGACTAAAAAATCGTTGAAAAACCAAATACAAAGACACGGCCACAAGCATATAGAAAAATTCGTGAGGTCCGCTGGTTCGTTTCGTGGCTTAGTTGATATAGCGTCTGCCACGGTATGCTAGAAGACGTCGGTTCGAATCCGGCCGGATCGAAGGAATTTTTCTGAGTGTTCGATTTTTGTATTAATAATTATAACAAACTAGTGGAGTAATTTCACGAAAACATATTGAATATAAATTCAATTAAAATTTAAAATGTTTTTTGTATTCACGTTAATCGTTTTTGTTTTTTTCCAATGGAGGAGGAATATCATTCCAGCACTTACTGGCGCGATATATGAAACCGCTGCGAAAAGCAGTCGTTCTGTGTTTTTTGATGTTAATAACATTTTTAGAAACTAATCGGAACTTATTCCCTCTTACTTGTTGTAACCGACAAATTTTGTGGTATAGATAATCAGGTTTCTGGGTTTTAACTATATCAAACATTAGACAGGCCAAATATAGCCTTTGACGGGCATCCATTTTCAGAATGCCGATTTTCTTTAGTTAAGGGGTGATATATCTGCGAGGAGGAATTCGAAACTAACAGCGAGCACAAGTATTTTGCACTCGCTGAATGAATCTTGAGGCCTGATTCGATGCTGGTACCATCAGAGTTTTGTATGACTACCTTTTGATAAAGTCCATTAAGGTAACTACTAAACGAAGATATGGAATTGTGGTCAAGACCATAGTAAGACATTTTCGAAAGTAGCATTTGAATGTTGATGGAATCGAACGTATGCGAGAAGCCCAGCAAACATAAAATCGAACCCCTACCAAATTGTGTGTATTATATACCGCATTTTGTGTTTCCTTACTAATAAGAAGCTATTCGCAGCATACTATGTTACCTCCCATTAAGTATTTTAATAGGTAAACCTGCACCGTGCAATCCCATAAATATTGACTTTAGCAATAAAGCTACGATGCTCAAAAAGCTGGAGGTAGAAAAAGTGGAAAAATAAGGTCACCAGCCACCGCGACTGAATTAGTGTGCGCAGATTACAAACAAGTGAAACGAATTTTAATGCCAAGACACAATGCTTTAAAAATTAACTAACAGAAGTTTAGGATTACGCTGTTTTCTATTTAAGTACTTATTTTAATTATACTACCTCTCTATAATTTTTTTGAGCTAGTTATATTTTTATAATTTTCAAATCTTCTTTAATTTATACCCATGTATGTACCATATATGTATGATCAACAGAACTGTGAAATTTGGTAAATACCATAGTTACAACTCGCACACGAAACCAAATACTGTCGTAACTCAAAATAGAGAATTGGGAAAACACAATTTGAAAATTTAACAAAAAAGTACGGGTCTTATTGCGAATAATGTGATCATTTTTATTTATAGGTACATAAGTAATACTTCATTATCCATTTATAAACGAGAATATATATATATTGATTTCATACAGTTGTTTTTTTCAATTCCACAATAATTTAGAGTTACGACGAGCCACAGCCTTTAAAAGAAGAAAAAGTAAGAGTTAGGACAGTATCTGGTTTCGTGTGCAAACTCTACCTACTGAAAACAGGTAGCCGTCACCGATGCTCTATCTATGGCACTATAATATCGTTGGATAGCAAAAGGGACGGCGTGTAAACGCGGGAGCGGATGATTTATTTGCAAAAATGTGATTTAATGTTTACGTTTCAGGTGGGTCGGAAGGATTTTACCCAACTGTTTAATATTGTGCATATTAAACAGTTGGGTTACGTTTTAAGCTGAAGTCGATGGTAAAAAAACATTTAAGATATACTTTGTCTCTGTGCCATCATAAACGTTTCCGATGTGAGTCCACTTAAAATCATTCGTTCGATTGCCCTAATCTGTACAGTAGACTTATGGGAGCGATATAAGAAGGCAAGAAAAGAAATGACATCTGATTACCAGCATCGATACTAATGGTAAGAAATAAAAGAAGAGAACAAAAAAAATCACGGCAGAGAACGACGACGAGTTCCTCTTAATTTACTTAATCTTGAAAATAAACTATTTGTAGTAAGTTCGTTAGAGCTTTGTATTTTAATTTCAAGTTATTGTACTTTTAATCCGATCAGACTGATGGATAAACTTGAACAAAATGTTTACAATTCACATTTGTTCGACATTGTAAACGAAATTAATTGAAAAGCGAAAAAAATATTTTACAAAGTATTTTTTATTTTTTCAAATTGGTTAGTAATATATCGTTTGCTAATTAATTTAATACAATTTTGGCAATGTTGCGTGCAATAAATAAAGTAAAAATGTCTCCTGAGGGCATTCGTTTCGGTGAGAGGCCAAAGTTTGTGTTTGCGGGTACTTTCTAATTCTGGTTACTTTTCCCTTAGGTGTTTCTCAAGAATGCTCTTATAGGTTCGCTGTTTCAAACTCTCGCTTCCAGTTAAGCCGTGTTCACTAATTCGACACAAAAAGTTTTATTTGTGCAACTGCACACGGAAATAGTAACTAGCAGATATATTAAAAACTTATGACAATTATGTCCAAAATGACTATTCGATAGAACAGCTGTTGTCAGATAGCTATAACTATAAACAAAATAAATAGCTATAAACAAAATAAATGTTCTATCTGTAATCAGTTACATAGACTTCTAATTAATATACGTAGGTACATATTTAGTGATTTTATAAGAAGAGCTAAAATAATGAATATAGGGCAGTACTATTTAATGATGCAATAAATAAATAACTTTCTTCATTAATTATCATTATATAGATAGCTTTATAAATACTAGGAGTACTGAACTCAAAAATTATTCCGTACTAAAAGTGTTACAAAACAGAGAATCATTTATTCCATAACAATCACTGCAAGTTTACAAACATATATTATAGGTTCAATTCATAATACATTACGGCTACAACACAATATGGTAAGCACAGCATGTCTCATTATAACACAATTTAAATAAATAATACGAATAAGAAAATAATAAAGAGTCACGGAATCCGTCATCCATTCAACTCGTTGTCAACTCACTGAAAGTGTTACGACGCCAATTTTCATTGGGCCCGGCAGCTGAATGTATTTATATACCCAGCACGGAACATAGCAGACGTATAACTAAATACAATGTCATGCACACTATTACAATATGATACATTTTATGTGCTGTGTGCACACGTATACATGTACACATCAAATAGATTCACAGAAATATAGATTATTACCATTTAATGAAAACAGGCGACTGACATTTACTTAAATGTTATTTGCAACTACCTTATTACATACAACTCACAGTCGGACGCGTTTACGCCGGAAACCGCGGATTCTTTTTTGAAGGAAGTTTTGTTGCAGCAGCTCAAAACAGTAGAATATAACAAAGTGACGATGCGATTGTACAATTGGTTGATAATAACCGAAGCAGTGGAGTGTCACACAAAATTCCGATTACAACAGTGTATCCTTACTTTAATGAAGAATTTTTTTGCATTTGGCCGCTGATGATCTTGACTGCGCCACCGTACAAAGGGCCAAACTGAAGATTCTTAACCCCTATAAAACATTAAGTAGCCGGTCTGAGAGAGCTCGGGTTTGCACGGACAGGGCGCTACTGGACTCTGCCACCAGAAAAGCGTGCTATAGGAGAGATTCTGCGCGAGTACAGTGAACTGCAGAGGACATTATCTAAAGACTTTGCCTGATACTAAATATGTAGTAGTGAAGTAATAATCCCGGTACAAAACTGCGTACTCCGTTTGTAAGCCAACTACCCGTCGAGAGCATATCAAAGAGCCCAAACACGATAGTTTTGCTGCAAGTAGCTGAGGAGTTGAGTAGTCTGTCGATGATCTTTAACTAGCTGAGCAGATGTTTACCAAACACAGAACTGACCACGTTTAAATTTACATAGAACTAACCACGGTCAACATTGTCTACTGCATCACGTGTGCTTTTATCTTATGCTACTAGATTAGATAGATTTCGCATATTCTCTAGTTCTACGGTCTTCGGTAGAAACTCAATTATAAAGTGTCTTATGCGCTATCTATACAATAGGTTTTGTGGTATAAATTAGATACAAAGTTTTTGCTTAAAAATTTTCACACTCAATGCGCCCAGTTTTGTGACTCTAATAATAAAAGAATAATAATAATGCGATGCCAATTTGAACACAACTACTAAAAATACAAACACCGAAAATTTACTTTTCTAAGTATAATTCCTACAGAAATAGGAATTAAACTTCCTCGTGAACTTCGGTGCGGGCCACCGTTTTTACAACTTCTAAGTTATGTGCTTGTCTTTTATCTTCATAGGCCGAAAGTTTTAATTTGTGTCACGAATGGCGGCATCGAAATTTCCAAAGTCTAGCATTTAGAAGGTGTTCGCTACAACCAAATGCCGAGTAAGTATTGTCAAAGTTTTGCTCTGTGTCGCTACGACCTTTTGCTTTATAAAAACATTTCATTTCGGAACTTTAGGTCCGCTAAAACCTTTCTTACAACTACGTGTTTTAATTCAGTGAACCATTGCATTCTGATGTTTTTTATACGTATATACGCGTACGTCTGCGTCATTTTTTTAACTTATTGCTTAGTTTGTAAACAATAACTTTAGTATAGTACCAGTAACGCGAATGAAGCATCATACAGGTGTACAGTTGAATATTTTCTACGAGAAAAATAATGTTGCATAAAGTGGTAAAGAAAAGTCGGCATGCAACGATCTCATAACAACTCGAAACACGAGCTATCTTTCAATATACTGAGAATAAAGAGCCAAGTTTTTCCTTAAATTAAGGGAGATGGGGGATACATTCTTGCATACGTAAGGGGGTCGTTACCTCTTTGAAGCTGGAAGAGCGGAGCCTTCTTCGTTAGAATGGCCACAGTGGACCAGCTATTGCTCTTTGGCAGGACAAAATTTATTTGTTCCTCCTTTTGCGCTTGCGTGTCATGATTCGATGCTTGTAGTCATTACGGTTACACACCATTTTTCACGTAGTCAAATAATATCTGTCGATTAGCATTGTTTCTTCATTATTTTTCAATTTTAGGGAATTGCACATATCGTTTATACTGACGATGTTATGCATGTCATGATAAACCAATACTGAACCTAACCGATGTTTTTAAAGCGACTTCTCAGGTTTTTTCTTGTTGCTACACATTGGAAATAAAACTATTTTTAACCGACTGTCGAATGTTTTTTTTGTATGTATGTTACGCGATAACCCCGGTATTTGTGAACCGATTTTGATGATTCTTCTTTTGCTGGAAAGAGGGTACCTCCAGAGTAGTTCCATTTAATTTTGAAGAAAATCATCCACCTCTAAGGGTGGCTGTTCACGCGTGAAGATTCATTTTTATAAATAGCGCTTAAATTTTATTATAAGGAGTAATTATTTTAATGGTTGATTTTGCTATTCTCCAATTCAAGGCGTTTTTCTCTCTCATTATACTTTGAGTAGTGAGAACCGATTTTTATTATCTCCTGTGTCAAATTTCGTGTAGTGGCGAACTAGGGGATGAATCCGGGTTTGCGCACTTTCCGGTAACCGATTTCAATAAAACTTGGCAAATACGTATAATTCCACGTACTTTTGAGGTCAGTTTTTTTAATACTATGTATTGAGACTATTTCGGATCTTTTCCTTTTTCGGATTTTCAAACAAACCAACGTTTCAGTCGCAGGTCTAACAATCATGACTGACAGAAATGGTGAAGTCATCAACGAGATATATATCATTATAAAAGTCAGTCAGCCGTAACCTGTAAAGTGTCCGACACGTTGCTTTGTTTGGAAGAAGAAATATACGCAATTTAGATCCGAAAAATAAAATACGTTTTCAAAGTGTATACATTTTTAGTCTTTCAGTTTTAAGCACTTGTTAGACTCTGACTTTACACGTATTGTCTTATTTGAGGTTTCTACAATTAATTATTCTGAACGATAAACAACGCAGTCCTCAACTTACTCGGTGTATAAATAACAAACGTAAATCTCAACATAAACAACGCCACCGTAAACCTTGAGCCCTAAACTGACATTTAACAAAAGCGATTAAATTTTGTCAACTAGGGTACGGGTTCGAGCCCACTGGGTACTTTAGGTAATACAAAGATCATTAGACGAGTTGTGCTATAAATACAAGCTTGCGCGCCGCAGGCCGAGGCTAACGTGAAATTAACCCGAAACTGCTGCAGCACTGGAAACTTGGGGAGATAAGAAATAACTCTTAAGTAGATAGGGCGGATAATGTACTACACTGACTAGCACAGTGGCCCTTATCTATAGGCCTAGCACACCAAATAATATTAAGAATGTAAATTTTGAAAATATATAATTCATTCTGTTTTCAACTTACATTTGTCTAAGAAGCAAAAAATATCCACTGCGTAGCAAGTCTCATATTACTTATGTATACTTAATGGTACAAAACATGGCCTTTGCTACGTCTGAGTATAATTCAACAGTTGACCCTTTTTTTAAAAGAGCTAAGCGAAGGAGAACACCCCAGATTGAAATGGGAACACATTAATAAAATGCGTTAGAAATTCGAATCACGAAATAATCTTCACAAATTATCCCGAAGTACCTTCTTAAGATATGGAAATTGTAATATCCTGTTCTTGATTTCAATGTCACAGCGTTCAGATTTAATCTCGGGTAACAATGAGTCGAGTTTAAAGCAGGCATACAATTCTGCTTGTCTGAAGCTACCGCGCAATTTTGTAAGGCTGTACAGAACAATCACGTCTGCAGTCAATATTAAATCCCACAAAGACATAGATGGTGAAAAAAGCTCAATGCCCTTAGGAAATTTGATGAGCTTCGGAGGGTTGGGATCAAAAGCAAAACGAAATTTAGAAACATTTTCCGTTATTTAAAATTATAATTCCTTAATTATGAAATTTGAATTTGCCAGTCTTTTGTGATGACCAGCAGCTATTTCGATAACTTGACAAAGACTCCCTTTTTTGTATTTTATTCTTGTGTTCAATAAATAAATCAAGTAATACTTAAGTTTTTGCAAGTCGTCTGCAAGTACTCTCTGCTTAAATTATTTATAGAAAATCATGTTCTCGTCAGCTCTAGCGTAGGCACCATTTTCCTGACATATTAAACCGCGGGGCAAATTAAAATCGGCCGAGCCGCGCCCTCGTAAAGGCGGCCCCGTGTAAAGTGAATAAGATGAATGGCCCAAAAGCCACCGAAACGTTCTGCGTATCGCATAAATAAAATTAACAAAGCTGTTTCGTAGGCAACATCGATTCGATTCGGTTTCGAGTTTTGTTGCCGCTTAAATATTACTTCGGGAAACAATCCCTTTTTCGGCCAAAATTGCGGACCGTTTGGTTACACAACCGGTGCTTACAAGAGTATCATTTTATTTCTTGTTCTTTCATAAAACATGAGTATTTTCATATAATATTTGATTTTATTTTCATAAATACCCAATTGCTATTATTCGAGATCGGAACAGGCAAAGTATATTCACCAACAATTTATGAAAGTAATATAGTAGACAGCGACCACCTATTAAAATCCTTGAATTGTTATACTGTACTGGGTTCCACATTTTTCAACAGTAACGAGCTACTTACCTTGCAGCCTATTATTACACAACTACGTCCTTCGATCTCAGATTAATATAAGTTGGCTATACTTAATATATTGTTTGATGTGCCATTTAATATGATAAACAATGGTACACAGTAAGCCGACAAAACTTCAAATAAACAACTAACTCCGATAGTTTTGAACCCGAAATCATTCGTTATTTATCGAGCACTCGCTGAGAATAATAGTAAACTTTCCAATAAGTTTATTGGAACTATTTACGTGAAACGTTAAATACGTAAATTTAATATTAAGCCAACTAGGAATGATTTGTGATATTTTAAATGTTGCTTAAAAATTAATTAGAATAAAACTTAAATTACAATTTAAAATTTAGTTAGTTAGTTTAGTTAGCTAACAACTCGTAGGAATGAATTTAATGAGCCCAAGCACGACAGTCTGACTGTAAGTGGCCGAGGAGTTGGGTAGTCTGAGGACTGTTCGGCTGTAGCAAGAGATATAATTTTATCATATTATTATAATGTCATCGGATTTCCATGGAATAACAAATTTCAAGTTGATCGGCGATAGGCAATAGGCAAGAGTCTAAAATGGACATCCAAAATAATAATATCGACGGCCGCAACAAACAGTATCGAACCTGCAAAATCTTAATTTTTTTATTGGATCAATTGTAAGCGTATATGATATACTATTAGAAAAATATACAGTTTGGTAAAAAAAAACATATTAAGGGAAGTTTTAAATTGAATACTATCGGTACTTCACACTATGAGCGACAAACATTATCGAATAAGGTACAATCGATACTGTTCTAAAGCGACGGTGTGCGCGCACAGTTCGTACCTGACCGAATCGTCGGTATTCGCTGCGATGCGCTGTGAGAGAATGAGAGCGTGTATCTTTCGTTTACTTTTATCTCGTATTAGTTACTTATTTATGTTTCGCTCTTTGTTTTTTTTTAATCGGAGTTTAAAAATAAACAGCCGAGGAAGATGTGTGGTTAATTTCGTTATAAAACATAAACAACAACGTCCGGTGAAACCACGTCTACCGAAAAAAATTGTAATTGTCTCGGTAAGTATTAAAATTTTGTTATATCCCTTCATAATATCAAAAATAAATTATCTAAAATATCACTTACGTAACTAGTTCCTAAATATTTTTAAAATAATTACTCCTTTGTGTCGTTTTTTCTTATCCAAGTGACCAGATGGCTGGTCAGACAAGAAAAACAATCGAAAAGGGGAGATTCGATATTGTTCTAGCTAAAGTTGTAACTAGCACTGTCGATAGTATACGTGTATATTTCTAGCCTCAGAGCTATCGAATGTACCACTCTCCATGGTTTTCTATGGAAAACATCTATCGAGTCTACCAGTTAGAATGTTGTTCTACGCTAGACACTTTGCAAATTGGCAGATTCGATTGGTATTGGTATTGGTATTGGTGCAACGGGCTATTTTCCGCAACTCGACGTCGAGGCGCCTATTTTGCGTGTGGTGGGTGCAGGGTCCTACTCGTGCCACCCAAGCTCCTCCAGGAATCTCAGCAGCCTCTTCGGTTTTCTGAAGACTTCGTGGAGCGACCTCGGCACTCCAAGGTACTTTGCCCTGTAGTTGGCCACACCGGAGCACTCTAGTAGGATGTGTGCGGCCGTTTCCTCCCCCTCCATGCACGCTCTGCATAGAGGACTGTCCGTGATACCTAAATTGAAAAGGTGTTTATTGTATGGACCATGACCCGTTAGAGCGGCAGATAGAGTGCGCAGCTCTTGTCTTTCAAGTTTGATTAATTTACGAGATAGACTGGCGTTGAGCGTTGGGAATGCTTCCCTAGCCTGTCTACAAACCGTAAGGGTTGTCCATATGTTATTATGAGAAGATTTTGTACCTTTGAGTATAGTTGTTCTTGACCATTGGTTGGGGAGGGACACTATGGGTTCTGGCCCTACAGCATCCGTCTCCGACCCTTTTCTAGCTAGTTCGTCTGCTGCGTCGTTGCCACGTGAGCCGCTGTGTCCTTTAATCCACTGTAGAATTACGTGGTTGTGTGTACATACCTCAGGCAGATTCGATTATTTTACCATCTTAGTCAGTGAACATGGGACCTGTGAAAGCCGGATACCTTTGTTTGTTTTAAAAAATAAATATACACGATTTATTCTTATTTCATAATTAAAGCATGTTACTATGAAATATGTTTTTATTAAAATCTCCTGTGCGTGACAACAATTATACAGAAGAAAAATTCAAACTTCTAAATGATATTTACGATGATGTCTTTTCCGCATGGTCTACAGAGGTTGACAAGATATGTGATGGTCTGATAAATGATTTCCACAGCGTTTAGTAGCCTAATAGTATGACCTACCACCTCTCAAGCAGAGCCGTGGGTTCGAATCCGGACTCGCATCTCTGAGTTTCAGAATTTATGTACGAAATTTCATTCGAAATTTACCATAACCATTCCGGTTTAAGGAAAAACATCGTAATGAAACCTGCACGTCGAAGAAGGTTCACAAAACTCGGAAAACGTGTGAAGTTGCCAACCGCTTTGGTGTATGGTCTGGACCTTTGCCTGAGAGGAAATATGACTATGGTCTAAATCTTTGCCCGAGAGGAAACCCATACACAGCAGTGGGTCGTATAAAAAAGTTGATGATGATGGTGAAACCCTACTGAAAAGCAGGTGTTGACTTATGACAAGCACATTTCAAACAAGGAACCGCACGAAAATCTAAAGCACAACTTATGAAAGATTTATATGATGGCAATTAAAACTGCATCAAAAACAATATACGCAACATATTTCCAAAAATTTCTCAACTGCCTTTCCGGTGAAGTGTTCTCTTTTATTTTAAAATCACATTGTCACTGATACATTTTACTATTTGCGATACTGGGGTTAGAAGACCACACAATAGTAGCAAACTTGGAGCAAACGACGCAAACTACCAACCGGTAGCTGTTTATTAGATTTTGTTGAATACAATATAACGAATGATGCAGTAGGCATTGAATTTTGGTCCGACAACTGCACTGGGCAAAATCGCAATCGATATACAGCCTTTACATGTATGCCAGTAATAAATATAATATCGACATCACACAAAGATTTCGTGTTCATACACGGGTTTTTGTGATATTTATATAGTTTTCCTAATGTAAAAGATTCTTCGCCAAGTATTTTATGTAATAAATATCTTATTAGGAAATTAAATTACTTTTTTCGGATCTTAATCGCGTATATTCATTTTTTTAACAAACCAACGTTTCGGGCCCTTTACAATCCGGAACCGACGTCAGTTGTGACTGTGGGACATGCAAAGGGCCCGAAACGTTGGTTTGTTTGAAAAAACAAAAACCGGCAATTTAGATCCGAGAAAAATAGTTTCATTTCCTAAGTGTAACAATCGCGAAAGCCTAAGAACTCGATAAACACCTCATTGTTTCAATAGATAGATTTTAAGACTTTCATGGTTATTCACTAAATGATACGGTTGCACGCTCCATGGTCATGGGTTAACTGATGGAGCGTGCAAGACGTACCGTGGTAAGAAACCTGATATTAGTGATAATGATTGTTTCACTAACAAGTAAGTAATAATTAGCAGCAGTAGAGCTCCTTGTGAAAGAGTTACCTTTACTATTTGTGCCGCCAAGTAGTAATTTGTGCGTTATTGCGATCCGGTTTTAAAAGGGTAAGGGTTGTGGTGAAATTACAGGCACATGAGACTTGACAAATTATGTCTAAGGTCTACTGTCTAATCCTTGGGATTTAAAGCTCTGCGTGGCACTGCAATTGTTATGGATAGGCGTGTAGCTTACCACCAGGCGGACAATTTGTTCGTCCCGTCAGTCACTTGATATTATATATAAAAAAATAACAAGACTGAAGTTTGTCATCTTACTTATGACGTAACGCTTATTACGCTTAGTGCGTGCGTGCCTGCGTGTATACGTGTGTATTAGCGCGTTATTGTATTTTTTTTAAACAGTTGATCTGATGTGCATCACACGTTGCTAAAAACGATCTCGATTGAATTAGCCTTCAAATTTAAACAAATACATTGAGTCTATTCATTTAAGACATATTTAAGAGCTACGATCCCACAGACAAATATACAGTCGCAGATCATACACAAACAAAGGCTCCCTCTTTTTACGCCGAAAGTTAAAAAGATAATACTGATAACAATGCGAGGTTTTAACTTCAAAAATATAATATGAGTCAATTTGTTGAAAATGTTACCTAATTAATTTATTAAATTTTTTTAAAATTAAATTTAAAAAATTATAAATGTTATAAAATTTTAATAAAATTTAATTTCAGGAAGTGACAATTATGACAGCAGTTGTGGCTGCATTGGATAGAAGCAATAGTTTGTGTTTACATTCGTAAGAAGTTGCAGAGCCCGTCCGATACTAATTGGTGTATATACTTTTTTTATAATACGAGTACTAGCGACGGGACGAACAAATCGAGCACCTGGTAGTTAGCGACACGTTTGTCCATAACAGTCGCAGTGCCACTCAGAGCTATAAATCACAAAGATCTGAGGTGCATTGCCACATTTGATGTAAATTAACAAGTCCTGTGTGCCTGTAATTTCACCATCACCCTCACCCTTTAAAACCGAAATGCAGTTATGTTCACATAGCTGCTTGGTTGCCGAAATAGGTAAGGTGGCAGTACTTCCTGGAACTGGACGGACTCTTTCACAAGGAGTTTTACTGCTACTAAATATATAAATATGTTATATTGTTCTTTTAAATATGAGCAACAACGGCCAGCTATATGTTATAATTCAAAACTACTGACACGGTTTTTCCCTGTATGCCGTAGCGAAAACCACTTTGTCGTCATAACAGGTTTGTTTCTTGACTTTGTTCAATATTAAATATTGGGGCATACGGTCTGTATAATAAACTTAACAATTTTGAACTACTTTCACATCAACCTAAAATAAGGAATCTAAAGTGTCGCGTAGTTAGCGGCAGATAATAAGAAGTAAGCGTGGGATACCGAAGAGACATTTCCACGCATTTCTGCGCGTCGGGTCGTTTATCACTTGCATCTGTGACGGGCAAAAAAGTTTGTCTCTTCTGCCACAGTGTTTGTAAGTTTTAGTTATTTTTTCACTAGTTTAAGTTAGCGAATTCGTTCGGTTCCGGAATAAGAAGTGTCCTATATTCTACGTTAAGTTGATCATATCTCACCAAGTTCATATAGGAACAAGTAACACCGCTAATCTGATGATAGGCGACAATGTGGCTGACAATGTTGCGCGTTTGCCTAATGTAGTCTTACCTTGAATAGCTAGCTAGCAGATAAGAGGTACGATAGTGAAAAATACAGATGACGACCGATAGGCCGATGGAAAAATGGTGAGCATGGAACTAAGGCCACCTTCAGGGCCAACGTCAGTGACCATCACTCGGGAACCACTCAGTACAGTTCTTAGTCATAATACGTAGAGATAATTATTAATACGTCATATATTTAGAAAGGTTACAGGCAAGGTATCCCTGGAAACGATTTGTCTAGTCTTACACCTTATGAAGCAAGTAAAGCAAGTATTCGCAAGAGTCCCTGGTGACGCGACGAACAATGGAAGATACATGCCAACAAAGTATGTTTTTTATGAATCATGTAGCTTCATTTCTAGTCTCGCCCCTAATAAAACATCCCATACTGTTATTGTTGCAAGACGTACATATGTACCTACCTACCTTTGAATACTACTTACTGATGTGTAGCCGTGACACAGTGACTAAATGATATTGCAATTTTTGCTACACTCTCCCTACATGATATTTCTTTTTCTGCTGCCTATTTCCTGCGGTTTTCATGAATCTTTTCTTTTTTGCTCCTCTCTGGTAACGTTAGTAGTTTTCTTCAAATGAGACTAGTTAGAAAGCAATTCAAATTCAAATTCTTTATTTGCCGCGTCACAAAGCTCGTAAAATTTTGCACGTCAACAACAAAATATCTTATCAAAGTCATTCACTACTAACATTTAATATATTACATAATTAAATTCAAAGATTTGCACGTATTATACACATAAATTAAAATATTAATTTAATAATAATATATTGGTTATGAAATAAATCGCATAAGTAATAAATCATTAATAGATATATTAAATGTCATAAAATAATGAGCATTTTTTAAAATTAAACTAGCTTTTTTTTTTAATTTAAACTAGTAGGTTGTTATTTGATCTAAGAAAGTAAAGCTGGCTGTGTATAATTTTTCACCTTGGTTGGCGATTGTATTAAAACCACGACCTAATTATAGACAATGTACGCAGGACCTTTTGATTTTCCATTACTCGCTAGCTTCTTGATCTTTTTATTTACTATTGACTTGATCTTTTTATTATTTATGATCTTTTATTTTCCATTTTCAATTTTTCGATTTTCGGTTACTTTATAAGTACACCTTAATGTTAAATGTCATAATATTACTTACGCAATAATATTACTAACTTGTATTAGATGACAAGTGGCAGTATACGCCGAAAACAAATTGTTTTCGGCGTACAATTATATTATAGGTACCCGTGTAAATTCTATTATGTTTATAATAAAAAATAAAATAAATGAAATAACAATTCTACAAAGAAACAACAATAATTGACTCACTTTACACAACTTATAGCAAAGTAATTTTCTGATCAAGTATACTTCGGCACTGGGTACTTATTCGCTTTTAACAAAAGGCTTCGTTAAAAGAGTGCTGAGACCCTGTCACGGTCGACAGTCGATGAGATTTCCATTGTTTAGGGTTCTTTGAATTTTACAGTAAGGCTTTAACCGATTTCAAACAAAAACTGACTGCAAACGTAATTTTCTCTGTGTCGAAGATGACAAATACCACTAATGTAGAGGATATGCGATAATAGTATCTATGTAATACCTATGTCTCCATCATTATGGACATTCATACTTTAATGATCACAATGACTTATTCACAACCATTGCCGGGACGCAGGTTTGCTTTAATTAATGCTCCATGTCTTGTGTTGCTCTTGATTGTTTCTTTATTGTATATTAAATTGTCGCTTTTGTTTAGGTGTGTGTGTGTGTGTCGTCATTAATTTTTAGTTTCTTGTTAGTTATTAACGATTACAGATTATCATCGAAGGCTGTGAATTCTATAGTACCACGTAATTGAATCAAAAGCTCTTTTGACATTTTATGAATACCCTACGACAAAACACATTGTGATCCAATGACATTAATAAAATCAATGATAAAAGTCAATATTATACAATTAATGCAGCGACATCTTACGTCAGTCTCTGGTAACTGCAAACGTACTGGCAGAGTGAGAAACTTCATAGGTCTGTCACGCATGTTACTCACGGTGATAGAAGTTCTTGTATTTTTTTCCATCCTCTAAGGGTAGAAGCCGAGAAGTTTGTAAGGTCTGCTAACTTGACATGGAAGCTGGAAAGGTAAAATGTCTAACCTGCATTTGAGAAATATTAGAGAAGAGCGATTTAAAGTAATTTTTTGAGAAAAAAATCGTAACTAGAATCTAGAATGTTATGTGGAAAAGCTAAAACTCTAGTTTCCCAAGCACATGAAATTAGAGTAATGATTTTCTATTATAACAAAACAATACTTTAAAGCGCTCTCCTGCAATATTTTCCAAATGCACGTCACACGTTTTACCTTCCAGGGTGGATATTATGTAGCTCAGTTAGCAGAGCAGTGACCCTAGTGACACATGATATTCAATAAAAATCAATAATATGATAACCTTCTAATTTGATGCTACAACCAGGACAGTCAGACTACCCAACGCCTTAACCACTTACAGTAGAACTATTGTATTTGGGCTCTTTGAAATGATCTCGCGAATTGTTACTTACGGATGGCAGCTTTATTGACTTCTTGGAATACACTGTTTTGTATCGGGGCAGTTTTTTCATGTTAATGTGTTTTTTTACTATACATTACGTACAGAATTTTTGACTTTATATTTTAATTTTAGTAAATTTTACACAGGACTTGAAATTAACTCATTTTTTCAATACTGCCAATCGTCTAGATGTTGTTCAGTTGTACGTGCACATACATGTGACAAATACATAACACAATATACTTAATAATAACGCAATAATAATAACGCACACACTCAACATAGCCCCGCAACATAGCCCTGTGTCGCGGGTGCCATGGACACACACATAGACAACCACAAATTACACCCAAACTCACGAGAGAAATAATTGTAGGCCATACAAATATTTCTCCCGGCCCGGGAATCGAACCTGAGACCTCTGCGTGGCAGTCCGGTATGGTAACCGTTCGGCCACGGAGGCAGTTAAATATAATATATAGAACATAATATAATTAGTACTGAGTACTATTTATTAGGTGTAACTGAGTAATATTTATTTGTTTCACCGCACCAAAGATAAGAACAAATGTGTTGAGCTGACCGCCAACCTCCACTAGTTGGAAAGCGTCGTTAAGAAAAGGAAGAAGAAGAAAAATAAATGAGTACTGACTTACTTATACATTCAAAAACCTCGCAGTTATACTACGGATCCCGTCAACGACGAACATTTCCAGAAACTTTCACGTTGGACTGATAGGCGAGCAACATTTTTATTATTGAAACAAACATAATAGTACTTACCTCCTAAAGAAGCTTTTTAAACTGAGCAAAGCGCTGTTCCTTCCTCTGTTCCCTTTACGTTTTCACTTCAATTTGTTTGCTCCTATTAAATAAGTGCTGAACTAATTCCTTAACGTTCTAAGAAAAAAACTTGCTTCGAATCTAACGTCTGGGAAGCGCAAAATCCAGCTCATGTACGGGAGCCGCCTCCACTAAAGGTAAGTGTCCGACCGTAATTTACAGTAAAAACATTTCCACTCCAAATGCCTTTGAAAAGGCGAATTTTTGAGAAACTCATGGAATTCTCAGAATTTGTTTGAATACAGACGAATTGGAGATATTCAACAATAATTTATTAGTCACATTATTTTAACAATGGTTTACTGGAATGTCGTTAGGCATATTTGGAGAGAAATGCGCGAAATGTAGGCTATACTAACAAGTTTAGTTGTAATTTTTGAAACGTTATTTATCTTGTATTAGATCTAGATAGGATGAAACTTAAAAATTCAACCACACTTTTGTGATTTTACGGATTTATAATTACTTACTAAAATTGTACCCATGTTTCCTCCCACAATAAGGTGCCAATCACAGGCATATATCTAGATAGACGCCGCAAGTGTACGTACTTCGCGTGCCCGAAGTAAGCGAAATTCACTTACTTGCCGATGCTACACTTCAGAACGCTCTCGACCGTTATCGTGGATAAACACCAGTTGAAAACGCGAAATAATGCATAATTGTGCCATTACAAACTGCAAAAGCACCATAACTGCTGGTAAACTGGTAAACCGGGACGTTTCCTTCCACGGGCAAGTGATTATTTAATCAGAAGATGCATAATTTATTTTAAAAACAATTATTTTGGTTTTGTATAAATTTCGAGAAAACAAATATGCAACCGAGCGCATGCTTTGTAATACATTGCGGCTTTTACTTAGTGCGATATATTTGTGATTCTTTGTTAATACGCCATGAATATCGAACGAACGTACTTTTGTATAATGCACTCAGTTTCGTGATATGGCCGCTGTGACGTGTACGTTAGGCAACACTGCTCTCGATTCTGCAATACTGCTTTCGATTCTAATCGATTTTGAAAACAAAGGGACGAAAATTGTTATGACCTTAGCAATATTATTCTTTTCTTACGTTTCGTTTTTTTTTTCAGTTTTGTAGTATCTATTATTAGTATCTGTAATTTCGATAATTTTGCAGCACGTAGCCTCGAATGTCCGAATATAGTGAGCAAACAATTACATACACCGCTAGTATAGTTAGTTCCATCTAAGATGCTATCCAAATATGCAGAGTAGCAGAGTTAGAAATCCGAGAAATAATAAACAAAACACAAAAATTTCACACGAGGCCGTCATTAAGTAAACCTCCTCTGATTAATAAGATTTTACCATATTTTGTCAGCAGTAACATTTCATTTGTTTTGGCATTCATCAATTTGATCAATTACCAACAGAAAGGCATCTAGTAAAATTAATTAAGCCAGTCGCAAGTTCATATAGTCAATATAATTATGTATTCATTATTTAAGTTAATCGATAAGATCTTCTGTTACAAAAAGATGTTATGTAATAAGCTCATTTTATTGGAAGGACTATAATTTCAATATTTGAAGTCGAACAAAAATTAAAGTCTTAATTTTTTGAAGTAATCAACATTTTTTTTAAACAAGTAAAATAAAGACTTAACTATCTTATTGTAGTATTTTTCTACTATATTATTATTACGACTACTTGTAATGAACAAATACTTGAACAAAAATTATTATATTTAGAATACGCGTGTTTACGCGTATTCCGTTCAATCAATCGATTTAGAGTGAGCGGAAGGAGGCTTCCATCACTAAATAGTTCTTGTGACGTCATAGTGAGTACAAAAATGTGTAACGCTTGGTTTTCATACAAACTGCTGTACTTGCGGCGACTATACAATGCCAATACAATCATCACACAAAGACGATCCCTTAATTTTTAACCGATTTCAAAAAAGGAGGAGGGTCTCAATTCGGCTGTAAATTATATTAAATTATAGTCCTTCCAATAAAATGAGCTTGTTACGTGATAACTCCGCCATTTGTGACCCGATTTTAATGACTCTTTTTTGTTAGAAAGAGGGTACCTTAGCATTGGCCCCATTTAAATTTGAAGAAAATATTCCATCTCTGTGGGTGGCAAACTAGGAGACGAATCCGGTTTCGTGCACTTTCCGATAACCAATTTCAATAAAATTTGGCAAATAAATGTGGTTCTCCAAGCTTTCGAGGTCGGTTTTTTAGTACTCTATACTAGATTATTATTACATAAAGTAAATTCCTACCAGTTTCGCTCGCGTTACTCTTAGCTTTCTACGTACGCGCTAGTTTTCCTGTTTAAATAAACATTGACTATGAAAATCCTCCATTAGTAAATTCCAAGTGTTTTAGAAGTGACTACTTAATCCACTTGTGTTCCTATCTCGACTCGTACATCTTCTTCTAAATAAGCGTCTTTCTAAAACGGCCGCATTCACCGAGTCTCGGCGAGAGCTCGTAAAACTCTTTTAGCAAGGAATGCCTTTTCTAATAAAGCTAGAGGTAAATCTCGAGGGCGATGGTGCTGCGAGAAGCTTTACACTTATGCATTGTAAACTAGTTTGAAGACACGTACCAATTGCCTGGCCATCTAAACGGTGCGAGCTAACCTCGCAGCGCCATTTGTGTAATTATATTGAAGTGTAGTTATATTGTCACACTGTAAATCACATTTCATCTATGTTTACATAATAATTACGTAATCTACAATTGGTGTATCTCACTGTTATACGTTTGTATAGATACAAAGTAAACCGTAAGGTTTTTGTAATAATTTGCTGCAGTTGTTTGCCTTCAATAAAGTTTTTAGGAACGCTGACATTAAAATGATTACTCGTGTTGATGTCAAATGGCCCGTTC
This sequence comes from Hyposmocoma kahamanoa, assembly GCF_003589595.1. NCBI lineage: Eukaryota > Metazoa > Arthropoda > Insecta > Lepidoptera > Cosmopterigidae > Hyposmocoma > Hyposmocoma kahamanoa. Next base: position 307,631 of record NW_020654289.1, read on the forward strand.
ACTACTTGCAAGGCAGTCCTCCGTGCAGACAGGAGACGGCTCACACACTATCCTGCGTAGGGCTCACGTATGGAGTCTCGTAGGACGCATTGCAGCATCGCTTGCACGTTGCCACTACATTCATAATCCTGCATTTCGTGGCGGACGCCAAGGCAGACTGCAATGCAGGATAATGAATGCTTCTTTTTACCTGAAATTTACGAATTATTTTCAACACATATGATATGCAACAACATATACAAGTTTTTCCCTCACTAAGAGGAATGTTTTGACAAGTGGAAAAGTTCAAAGTATAAAGAATAGACATAATAATGTAAACCCGTACTCCATACAACACATTAACAGCCAAAATGTGTTGCAGATCGTACCTTTTTTAAACCATCCATTTTCGGAGGTCAGCAAAGCGTGGTCGCTGTCATTCGTTAATTTTTCTGTTAATTTTTAATTTCCATTGGAACGGGGTTAAAATGCTTTATAAAAAGGAGGCGTGATCTAATCAGGTGCCACTGTCCGGGCCGGGGGCAAACGCGCCTACGCGTCACTCTGACACTTCGGAATAAATAAATTAGGAGTCCGAGTGTCCGAACGACCCTTCTAAGCCCCGCGACCCAACAAATAGAACAATTACCCAACCCTTTGTGGTACGGTATATTTATTATTGACGCAAAAAGGTGAATCTAGCATTGGACGCGAGGCTTTATTTATACAATAGCTAAAGGCGAATTCACACTGGAAATTATTATGTCAATATGAACTGCATTTTCCATGCGGGACATACAATTGATTTTGACAGCTTTAAATTTCCTTTTCACTCCTGCGTTGTTCGGCACTTTCTAAATAGAAGATTTTTATGTTCGCCACGCTTGGGCAGACCATCGATTTCAAATGCAAATTGCAATTAAAGGTGCATGATCACAGAAAATGCTCTAGCTCGTCTAAATTTAACTAATTTTAACTCTGATTATTTCACTTGGTATGAACGAGGCGTTACGCCAAGGTCAAAAGTATCTCTCCCGTCATTCGGCAACCTTTTCAATTTTTATTTGATCTATAAATGTAATCGAAAATTTTACGAACCCTTTTTTTCGGGTCTAATTAACCTTTGTTGGTCAAAGGTCGCGTTCGGAAGCTAAAATGCTGTTTTGATTATTCACTCTGAAAGCACGAGCTTGTATGAGTAACCAATATTCGTGGGAAATTTTATATAAATAAAGATATTTTATATCAAAATCCAAGTGTTCCACAATTTCGTCGTCGATATTAAATTTTGATTTATTACTTGGTGTACAGTCCGCATATTAGCTTGGTGCAGCAAGCGAACAGCTAGCTCCAGGTGAAGACTGAAATGATTTTCAGTCTTCACCTGGAGCTAGCTGTTGCAATGCTGAATGCGTTGCTGATGCAATGCCGAGTCTTTAACCTTTTTGTCCACATCACTCAATTGTATTTTCTATTAGTTTTTAAGTATTATGTTTCTTATGTTTTGTGGAGAAACAAAATGTGTTTTTTTTTTATTGTATTTATAACGAAAGATCGGAAGAGGCACAAGATATTTACTTAATCTTTAAGAAAGTACTACGGTGTTATTTCATTGTAGGTCGTTCTTTACTTTTTTAAGTGTAACTAGTTACTTACTACTAATTGAATTAATACAAATTCCTTTCTTAACTCTTTTGTTCTCGTGTATCGCTCCCCTTTCCACTTCCAATCGAATGGTAACATAATTATAACTTTTTTTGTTATAAGAAAACCTACCTCAAAAGTTTGCTTATCGGCTTGTTTATTGAAATTACACCTGTTTGCCAAGTTTATTGGCATCGATTAAAGGAAAGTGCGCGAAACCTAATTCATCCCCTAGTTTGCCACCCTTAGAGGTGGAATATTTTCTTCAAATTTAAATGGTTAAATTAAAAACCACTACTGAGATAACCTCGTCCCAACAAAAAAAAATCATCAAAATCGGTTCACAAACGCCGGAGTAACCACATAACAAACATACAAAAAAATCTCTCGAATAGAAAACGTCCTCCTTTTTTGAAGTCGATTAATAAAAGGTTGATAGCGCACTTTCTTGCTCAATTCTCTTTGTAATCATCGTATTATGTATATTATAAACATTTAATTAAATTATGCACATTTATTTACGTTATTTATTATTATACATTATAAATATTGCATGTGTTTGTAGGTAATACTTACGTAAGTGTCGGTAATTTTTTATTAATGTCTGTTAAGTTTGTTATATTTGTTTTGGTGCAGTAAAGTTTTGTGTAAGTAAAAATATAACTTGTTTTTATCCAGTACGATTGAACTTGGGTTAATTATTGTTATGAATAAGTTAATAGGAACACTTGGGTTTCTTGAGGCGCAGATTACTAATTATGACGTATGAATTCGGAAATGTATTTTTGAGAAAGTAACAAAATTTAAACAATTACTTCGGATCTAAGTCACTATATTTGTTTTTATTAACGTTTTGGGCTTTTTACGTCGGCTTGTTCGAAAAATTAAATGTATGCGATTGGAATCTAAAAAATAGCTTCATCTCCAATCTGTAGCAATTGCAAAAACTTATTCGGACCACTATAGTCATTGGTGGTTACTACTTAACATACAAAAAACAAAAACACAAAACAAGAAAAGTTACATCTACGCTAGTAACAATATAAATCACATACATAAAAATAAATAAATCATAATTTATAATTCTAGTTTATCAGTCGCCCAAAGATACTACTACATTTGCAATTTTGTTACTTCGTTATCAAAATTGCGAACTACCCGTGAACACTAGTTAAGGCATAATTATTAACATACACTATTGGAACTTCCCTTGGCGTTCGCATTATTAAAATAACTGAAAGCTGTCGCGTTGATCGATCCTAAACTTACAAATCAACCACAAGCAAAGTGCATCAGCGCTTGCGCTGTACGTGTATATTATTATAATTATTACGTTATTCAATTCCAGACGACGTGCACAGCCGTTACATTTGATATGTGTGCCAATACCACGTGCGTGTCACATTCACGTGACACATTTGGTTCGTACATCACTCTACTTTAAACTATACATGATGTTTTGAAATTGTTGCAACTTATTAAAAAAGCCGACCTCAAAAGTTCCTGGAATTACATCTATAATTGCTAAGTTTTATTGAATTCGGTTTCCGGAAAGTGCTCTAAGCTCTAAGAGGTGGAATATGTTCCACAAATTTAAACTAGACCAATACTGATGTACTTTCCTTCCGACAAAAAAGAATAATCGAAATCTGTTCACAAATGCACAATACAACCGGAGTAACCGAGTAACATACACACAAAAAAAAATAGTCGAATTGAAAACTTCCTACTAGTTTTGAAGTTAAATACAAAACTTTGGCATGATTATCCTACCTCTCAATAATAATAAGATTACTTTTTTAAAGTATTACGTTTTTTGTTAAAGAAAACAGGTAAATTTCACTTGAGATATTTACAAGTTTTAGAACAAAGTTGTTCATGTAAAAAAGTAAATGGTAAACATAAAGTTTTATAAAGTTTGTATAAAGAAAATTTGTGCAAGAACTAAAGCTAACATATGCATAGTCGAAAACAGAATTGTGTATATTCACATGATAGAGCGAAGGTAAGCATGTACATAGGTACTCGAGTGTGGCGATAAAATCTCAGCTTTGTTCCCGTCATGCTACCCTCGCGACTAGGATAAATGTGCGCGGATCGTGATTGGAATACTTGAACTTCATTTCCAGCTATGTCCTTCTCTCTCGTCGCCTTTATCTCTTATTATTTCATATTCTTTGCCACTTATCTTGATCCCGCATCAATGTTACTTCAACCTGAGATTACTTCAGGCGTGAGTTCCAGTTACTTAGATCGTTTCTCCTGTGTATAACTTTATACAGGGACTTCGCCTGGTAGACACCAGAATGTGTTCCCACAAAGAAACCTGCACACCTATATATCTGATATTAAAAGAGGTCTATACAATATTTTAGACGACCTCAGTAGTCGAGTGGCTTGCACACCGGTTTTCATGGTGTCGCAATCTTTGAAGGTCCCGGGTTCAATCCCCGGCCGGAACAATGTAGAAAAACTAACTATTCTGTATTGTCTCGGGTCTGGGTGTTTGTGGTGCCGTCGTTATTTTCGATTTCTATAACACAAGTGCTTTACTTTGGGATCAGAGCAGCGTGCGGGATGTTGTCCAATATTAAAATTAAAAAAAATACCGTATTCTGGCAATCAAACGTATTCTGTTATACAATGTGAATTCAACTTCATACCATTCGGCGATACAAAGTGTATTTATACAACTTTAACAGACACTTTTGGGAATAAAAGACGTAAAAGGCAAGTTCTGTCAAAAATTAGTTATTGACGTAATTGGATCAAATTGTCATGTTCTCGGCCTGCCTGTTCAGCTTTCCTATCATCAAAAATGCTTTTTAAGTAAACGTTCGTTTTACGCGTGAGTAAATAAAGCAAAATAATATCAGTCTCTTGTATTTCACATTAAAAAAATCCTCATGATGTTACACGTGGTTCCATCTGGTGGTACATATTCCTCATCGATTAGCTTCGATCGTTTCTTTTAACATGTTCATGAATGAGATAATTATGTATTTTCTGTTAATCAAAAGCTACGTTTATTCGTGGAAACACCAAACACATCGCACAACATCAAAGGTATTCCCAAGTCATAAATATGATATTCACTCGTGTATGTATATGTATATGTATACCAAAGAACTTGAAGAGAAAACGACAAACAATTAATGTGATAAATTGGATAAAGCCCTCGATTCGTGTACAGGCTGTATATGAAGTTGTCGCCGTAACTTGAGGGGCTCATCTGAGCATCAAAACGAACAACTTTGCATTACGACTTTTGTAAATACACTTTTCGATTTTGCATCTCTCCGCGAATTAATATTTTCACTGAACTCTAGGGAAAACGAGATTTGAAAATTGTGTGTGTGCGAAAACTGTTAGTTTCATTTTCAATTTATTATGTTTATAGTATATTATAGACATGTTACTATCTTGGAATGGTACAGTACACCGTATTTTTGCGAACATATTCCAAGCTATGACTCCTTCTGAAGTGTTCATAATGGCAACTTCACAGGTAATACCGCGATTCAGGTTTCTTACAATTTGTGCTTGTTATATTCGTGTTAACTTTTTGAATGTTATGGAACGAGTCTGTACATTATTACCCTTTATTTTCTTGTATTGCATTGCAAGTTTTTTAAAATAACATCAAGTGACGGGACGAACAAGTCGTGCATCTGATGGTAAGCTACACGCCAGTCCATAACAGTTACAGTGCCACTCAGAGCTTTAAATCTCACTGCCACTGCGCCCGTCACCCTGAGACATAAGTTGACAAGTCCCATGTGCCTGTAATTTCACCAGCACCCTTACCCTTCAAAACCGAAACACAGTAATGCTGACATTACTGCTTGGCGGCAGAAATCGGTAAGATGGCAGTATTTCCCTGCACGAACTCTTTCACAAGGAGCTCTATACTGCTACTGAACGTACACGTCAGTTAAAATAATTTTAATTTTAGATTTTCGCATGTTCGAATTAGAAAGTCCAGATTTTTGATATCGTGCAACGACCTATCCTGAGTTCTATAATTTTTCTATTAATTTAACTTTATTTATTGTACGAGCAGTGGCTGAAGTACTGTCGAACATTTTTCTTAACCGCCACATCATAAACGAATTATTCGCTTAAAAAAAATCGTATCGAAAGCTTCGAAACTTATAGAATTTAATACAAAAAGAGACATGCGTCTGTCTAGTGAAACATTTGAATTTCAGGCTGTAGCTCACGAATGATCGGATCCAATTGTTGCCGGTAATTGAATAAAAAATGTCCTTATCGATGAGAAATGAAAAATCCTGTAATTATTAACGTTGATTGTTGTTTCGCAATATCTATTTCACCATTTGTACGAAACGATTTCGTTGTTTATTTGATGCCTGATATTTATATAGGTATTGTAGTATTTCAATGAAACACGGCGAGTGTGCGACAACAACTGGTTTATTCAATTTTGATACACCGGTACATGGTATTTCTTAAGTCTACCCACAACATCTCCCCCAAAAAGATTTTATAAGAACAACATAAACTAAAACCATTTCTGGAAGGTTTCATAATCATAATCAGAGATCAGAGAATCAGAGATTTCATAATATCTGATTGAACACTAGCAACTATAGTATACATTACATGCCAACCCTCCTTTTATGTTTACTACAAACATCATACATATTATATTAATTAACATACACTATTATTTTTAAATTAAACTTACCCATCACCATTGAGTTGAACTTAAACCTACGTAATGAAATATCTTAAACTATGTTTTTTTTTTTAAATTACATTAATATCATTTGTTAAGTAACATTTATTGCGTTAACGTAATGTAAACAAGACGAACATGTGGGGTAAATTTTATTGTAATGATTATGCTTAATAATTGTTTCATTTGTCCTGTTTAGATTCCATCAACATTTTTGCTCGTCTTCGCGTGATTCTAAGAAATTTCGGTTGTATATGGTTGGAGCTATCTACATCGTTAGACTCTGATTTGTGATTCTCCGGGTGACTTACATTATCGCACGCGTCCTTGAACTCGTCACTGACCATATCTGATTGCTCTTGAGAGCTCGAGGGCGCGAGTGCTGCGCTGATCGGAGGCTCACATTTAATTAAATGACGGCGGTTTCGTCTAAGCTTGCCCCCCACCTTATTTTGAATTACATAGGAGCGTGGAGTAGCCGCCTTGCCTACAACAGTTGCGCGAGTCCTCGCTTTTCCTTCAATACATACAACCTCATCGCCTACATTAAGTGTTGGTAAATTCTTAGTATGTTTATCGTACCGTTCTTTAATTTTAAACTGATTGCGTAACATAGTATGGTATTCTGACGAGTCAATGGGTTGCGGTTTTAATAAGTCGGGGTGCACTGGTAACTTACATCTTAGTCTACGACCCATCAGAAGCTGCGCAGGAGAGCTTAAACCGTCCCTAGGTGTATTACGAAAATTCAGTAACGCTAAGTGAAAATCGCCATTGCTATTCATTGCTTTCTTAAGTAATGATTTAACAGTTTGCACTGCTCGCTCGCTCTTGCCGTTCGCCTGAGCATAGTTTGGCGAGGACGTAACGTGATGGAACCCCCACTCTCTCGCAAACATTTTGAATTCGCGACTACTATATTGTGTCCCATTATCGCTTATTAAGGTTTCCGGAATACCATGACGTGAAAAAATATCCTTTGTACTCATTATAACGGAATTTGATGAAATGTTCGGCAACTGACACACTTCTACGTAGTTGGAATAGTAGTCTACAATTATTAAAAAATATTTCTTTTTTATTTCAAAAATATCAGAACCTACTTTTTTCCACGGCAGCTCGGGAATTTCGATTGGAATTAGTGGTTCTTTGGCGGGTGTGTTTAAGCATTCCTGGCAGGTACGACAGCGTCTCACAAACATTTCGATATCGCGCGTCATGTTGGGCCAGTACATTACCTGCCTCGCGCGCCTCTTGCACCTATCTATGCCCATATGACCCTCGTGTATTAACTTCAACATTGGTAGTCGTAAAACCTGTGGTATTAAAACTAAATTGTTTTTAAAAATGACACCATCGACTATGAAAAATTCATCCCTTAAGGACCAATATGCTTTTAAGTCACTCTCTATTTGCGACTTATGATCGGGCCAGCCAATACTAATATATTCGCTTAATTTACGGCATTCAGAATCACGTTTAGTCTCCTTTTTGATCATTGATAGTTTGTCGTTCGACATTGGTAAACTATTTACTATTAACTGTATCTGATACAAATTGTTTTTATGAACTTCTTCGCTGTATAGATCGGGCAACGGCGCACGAGACAATGTATCCGCAATATACATGTACTTTCCCGGCTTGTACTGAACGACCAGGTCATAGTGTTGTAATCGCAACATCATGCGCTGCAAGCGTGCTGGTACAGACATTAACGGTTTTTTGAAAATGCTCTCGAGGGGCTTGTGATCGGATTCCACAATAACCTTTTCTTTGCCAAATATATATTGGTGGAATCTTTCACAAGCGAATACAATGGCTAGGAGCTCTTTTTCCACTTGCGCGTATCGACGCTGTGCGTCCGTGAGCGTGCGGGACGCAAACTCGACGGGGCGGCCCCCTTGCAACAACACGGCACCCAGCGCATCACGCGACGCGTCCACCGACAACAGGGCCGGTGCCGCCACGTCATATAACGCCAACACGTCTGCGCCTCCTACCGCTTCCTTTAATTCTGCGAATGCTTTCTGTTCGCTATGTTCCCACCGCCAGCTATTTTCTTTTTTAAGCAAATTCGTAAGGGGTATTGCTCGTTGTGAATAGTTCGGTATAAATTTCGATAAATAATTTACAGCTCCTAGGAACCTCTCCAAACTTTTTCTGTCGTTTGGCGGAGGCATCTCCTTTATCGCCCTGACCTTATTGTCATCGGGCCTCATTCCATTGGCGTCAAATATGTGCCCAAGATATGTGACTTCTTTTAATCCTATTCTGCACTTCGCTTTGTTGAACTTAAGATTAATCGTTCTAGCTCTTTCTAGAAGCATGCCTAATCTCTCATCGTGTTCGCTCCTCGTTTTTCCCCATACGATGATGTCATCGATAAAATTATCAACCCCATCAAGGTCTTCCAACAGCTGACGCATTTTGCCATGAAAGACTTCCGAAGCACAATTAATACCGAATGGCAAGCGCAAAAACTGATAGCGGCCAAATGGTGTGGCGAACGTGCACAAGTCGGCACTCTCGTCGTCAAGCTGCACGACCCAAAAGCCAGAGTTGGCGTCGAGCACGGAGAAGTATGCGGCGCCATGGAGACGCGCCGCCAACTCCGCCAGCGTGGGCAGCTGGTAGTGCGCGCGTTGCACTGCGACGTTTAACTCACGCGGGTCGAGGCACACGCGTATGCCGCCGTCCTTTTTTGCCACTATCACTAGAGGGTGGACCCATTGAGTTGGATGTGTGACTTTTCTAATTACCCCTAATTGTTCCATTTTTCTCAGCTCCTCCAATAAGCGGTCTTTCAAACTTAACGGTATTTTTCTACTTGCGCATATGACAGGCGGCACGGACTGATCGACTACGATATGATATTTGCCGGGAAGACACCCTAAGCCATTAAACAAATCAGCATATTTATCTAACTGTATAACATTAACGCGTTTTATTAATCCTATGTCTGCACACGACTGTCGTCCCAGCACGCTTTGACATTTAATGTTGGCTACCGCAAAGGACAATTTATAAGGTTTGTTTTTATACCACCAGTTTAAACTACATACACCTTTGATAGGAATCACATCCCCAGTGTACGATTCCAGTTTCATCTTTGACGGTTTCAACATTTTATCGTTAAAACCTAATAATAAAAATTTTTCAAAAGAAATAACATTTATGTCTGCGCCCGTGTCGAGCTTAAAATGCTCACTACCGTTTTCGCAGTACAAAGTTTCTGTCCAGTGCCCTTTGCTATTTATCGAATAAACCATATCCATATAAAACGGTTCATTATCAGAATCAGTACTATAACAGTGACTTTGTTCGATTTCGTACACTTTTTTGATACCGCTATCGTTGTTAACAAAACGGGCCTTACACATTCTAGCAAAATGTCCTCGATTACCGCAAGCAAAACATGTCACATACATCGCCGGACACTCACGGGTAGAACAGCGCGCGCCGCTGCCGCCGCAGCCAGCACACTCGCGAAGCGGAGCCGGGGGCCGCGCGCCGCCTGCTCTGCGCCCGCGCCAGCCCGCGCTCGGCCCACCGCCGCCGCCGCGCCGCTCAGGCCGCGCGCGCCTCTCCACACCGTGCACATGTGCCGCACTTGAACACTCACTATTTACACACAACTGCCTCCCGCTTTCTTGAGACACCTCCTCGGCTTGACACAGCTTGATCGCCTTATCCAGGTCGAGATCTTCACATCTCAGTAACCTATCTCTCACAGTGGGATTCCGAACACCACATACGATGCGATCCTTAATCAACTCTTCTTGCAGAGTACCGAACTCGCAATCCTTACTTAGCAAACGCAGCGCAGTCACGTACGTTTGAATCGACTCCCCGTCGTCTTGATTCCGCGTAAAGAACTTGTATCTCACCAACGTTATGTTGATTTTGGCACCAAAGTACTTGTCAAATTTTTTTATTATTACGTTCACGTCATCCTTATCTTTGTCGTTTTCAAATGAAAAAGTTTGGTAAACGTCGAAACCCTCGGGGCCGATGAGGTTGACAAGTAGACTGGCCTGCACTCCAGAGGACTCACTCTTCACCCCGGATGCCTTCACAAATAGATTGAATTGCTGTCTCCACCGCTTCCACGCATCGGCCCTGCTAACGGGACCGCCCTCCATATTTAATTCCTGCGGTGGCCTCGCGTGCTCCATTATTACGCTGATTTTTTTTTTTTTTTTTTACTTCAATTACACTAAAATTTTAGTTTTAGATTATCACACCAATACTTGCAGTATTACACTTCATAAGTATACTTTTTTAGCCGAAAAGGTAAAACACCGCTGCCACCATGTAGTATTTCAATGAAACACGGCGAGTGTGCGACAACAACTGGTTTATTCAATTTTGATACACCGGTACATGGTATTTCTTAAGTCTACCCACAACAGGTATACAGTAATTTTTACAGGCAAAGAATTATTGAAAATAAATAAAAACAAATTGATTCTGGTGCGTCAAAATAATTATAAATTTGAAACTGGCGGTGGACTGCATTCTTTTCAAAAGACGGTAAATTATAGCAGCTTTTACATGGTCAGACAAATAAGAAACGACCCAATTTAACGCTGTGATAAATAAATTAACATTTAAATTGTTTTTGTCCTTAGATTTGCATCACAAAGAGAGAAATGCTCCATGGGACTGGCAACACAATAAGTGAGGCTTCAAACTTACACGAAAAATCAATAACGCGGTTTTAGAGTTAACGCGAACTACGCAAGAGATAATCTTTGGATAGGTATGAGTGCTGAGGGAAAGCAGTTTCTGTAAACAAGTGTCATGTTATGAAATATCAAGAATGCAGGATTATCCTATTTCTTACTTTATAAGCTGCAGTCAAAGTGCGAGCGCTACTCCACTTGGAGTCGGCAGGCGTGACTTAAGGACGTAGTCGCCGGGGTTGCCAAACCAGTGGCGCTTACGTATTATCAACTCGCATGTGCGCTCATGATTTATCTTAGTAATCTGATTATTATACGTACATTTAAACAGGTCGCGAAGTTTAATTAGCGAAAAAATGCTTTACAAGGTTTCATTACAACAGTGCGCAATAAGTAAAATTTGTACATAGTTTAAAGTCATTTTTCGCAGTTTTTGGCATGATCCGGCTTTAATGGGTTTTTTAAATAATCGTGTATAGAACAGAAATATATCATGTGAAATATTGACCTATTGATCTTAAATGTAACTTCACGTTTGAAAGATTGAATGAGTGCCGTTTATGCAGAAATGGATTGTTAACATAAATTTTATAATAATACTAACAACCTTATCATAAAGCTGAACAACATGCCCCTGGATGAAATAACTGTAGATACTTGGGCAATTTGATAAGTTCGATGAATTCAGAATGGTGCAGGAAAAGGAAAAAAAAGATGTTTGGGTCTGGTAAGTCACGACTGTTTTCTTACAATCATCATAGAAAGAAAGATCGAAGGAAAGAGAGGCAGAGGACGACAGAGTCGAAGTTATGTAGATCTGACAAGTCGTATCAGGAAATTAATCAGTTAGCGCGCTGCGCAGAAATAAGAAGATGCAGTCAGATCGAAGCTCATTTTTCTTACTGTTCGATCTTTGTATTGTAGTTATAACAAAGTAGTTACTCCACTACTTTGTTATAATTATAATACAAAGATCATATTCAATTATTTCACAAAAATAATTGAATATCATGGTGGTCAAACATCACGACATTCAATAAACTTAAAAATTAAGAAGAAGAAGAAGTTATAATAACAAATAGTAAAAATATTAAAAACAGCAATTTCCCCATAATTTCCCTATAAATGTCGTCTTTGCGGTGGTTTGTTCTGAGTTTGAATATATTTTTATTAGCTTGTCAATATTTTTCTCATTGCCGCGACTTACGTATTTATATAGAAAACAAGTTTACGAAAGGAAAAATTTGGCATCATTGTCACAGGACTTTCGGGGTTAATTTACCATCATTAACGTATGAACACTTACCTAAAGCAAAGAAGTAAAATTTGGTGAAATCGAATAACTTTTTTAATATAATTTTAATATTACCCCTCTTTCTCTGATAACAGTTCAATTTTTTTTTATAATATAAAGTAACTGGACGGGCAAGTCGCGTACCTGGTGGTAAGCTACACGCCTGTGCATAACAGTTGCAGTGCCACTCAGAACTTCAAACACAAAAGCCTGAAGGGCACTGCCACAGCGCCCGTCACCCTGAGACATAATTTGATTTGTAATAATGATCGTAAACATATTCGTAGTGGTGAATATTCGTATCGCTTTAGTGCTCCAAAATTGACACGAGTCCTCATTAGGTAAGTCGCTTATCTGATCTAAATGTCTTCCCATGCTTCTCTTTTCTTCTATGTTCCAATCTATACTTCTAAGAAAACCACGGGGTCGTATCAGATGCTCAACATCCGTCCCTTGCGGTTCTTTATTTTCTTTAATAAGCTTTTCGTTTCGTATAGGTACTATTTTCGTATAATATAAAATAAAACAACCAAACTATTTATAAATGGCCTGTTTTATTGATATTCTTATATTTACAATCATCATTTCGTGATAGGTACCGAGCGGTAAAACTTGGGCACCTAAATTCATAATAATAAAATTACATCTAATGTACCGATAATATTTACATAACATTCCACCTATAACTAAATAACGCTTAACAACGAAATTTTGGGGTCTACAGTCGGTGTACAAAATCATTTTCAATTAGCAATACATATTTTATAAAATAATTTCTTATTATCGTATCTCATTCGCAATTGTAAATATTGAAATGGCTAGTAAGATCACTTTGAATATTAACTCGCCTCGTGGCTTTATCGCAATGAGAATTAATGATATAGCTAATTCTCACAGTAACCATTACAAATAAACCACGAATACCGACAAGGTTGAAACGCATTGGCTGGCAGTAAGCGGCAATAGGCATTTCGCATTGACAAAACAATATACAATAAGGAAGGACCACACAAACCCACACTAAGTTTCGTACCCTTCTAATTTACAACATAGCATTGAATAAGTACTAATTCTATTTTAAAACGAAGCACTGCAATCAAACTCAAGTTTCTCGTAGCCCGATGAATATTTCGTGGTTTCGTTCTCCGAAATTTTTGTACCCAGTACGGGACATCGCCAAACACTTGTTCAGGAAACTGATAGTTCAAATTAAAGTTACAAAAGCATTCTCATAAAAATTGCTGTGCTTTGTTTAATCAAAATACCAATCGCCAACAACGTCTCAATGTGGCTTAACCTAAGTTTAACAAAATAAGTAAAACTGCACTTGACGGTGTTGTCAATTGTACACAAAAACCGAACTGATCAATGATTGGTTTGTGGAGCCCATAAATAACAATTTTATGATTGAAAATGTTTGGAGTTAGTTTAATAACAAATCTTTAATTATAATAAGTACGAAAGAACTTAGAAATTTGGTAATATAAGAAATATGTTCACTATTTCGTGTTATAATAATTACATTAAGACTTAATAAGTATTTTATGTATGTACATGTACAGTTATATATGTTTGTACAATGAATCAGAGTACTGATATGCTTTTCGTGATTACCTGAATGTGGCGAGACAATTATTTTAAGGTACTAAGAGCGCTTCGGTTTGATAACATTATTCGTTAAGTATACATCTTATTTATGTAGATTTAAAATGCGCTGTCTAGAAATGAGCAACTTGGTAAGAGAAAAATGAAGAAAATTTGTAAAATATACCCATTTTGGTATTGCGAAATTATCGAAGCTTCCTTGGCATCCACTCAAATTGCACTATTTCCGAACGGAATTCCTTAACCAACATGCATGAAATTTGAAACTAGCATAAAAATACAATTTTAAATTTAGCATTAAAAATCACAGGTCGTGACGAAGCCCAAATTTTGAATTTTGACATGTAACCTGACATAATTGAGTCCAAAGGTCACCGTGTTAAGTCTATGGGAAAGGAGGCAAATATTATGCAGATGCAGAACTGACTAGTAGTTTTAATGAGTTGAATGTATCAATGCGATCATTACGATTAGAGACATCGCGGAGTCAACATTTTGCATTTCACGTCGGTTGGTATTTATCTGCTTCAAGAGTACCTACACACAAAAAACAAACAAAATTTAAACATTCCAACAAACTGTTTTTGTTACTTATAGTAATTTAATTAAATCTATCACATTTTTTCACATAACTTTAATTTATTTAGTAGCATATGTACGTGAATTAAGTTACGACTAATTAGTACGAGTTGACGATAAAAGTCAAATGATATTGTTGAGTATTGCCGCTAGAGGCATGAGCCTTCATAAAACGCATGTTTAATGATTAACTAAAATTGACACGTTTCCTTAAAGATTCAAACTTATCACCTCACGTTTTGTACAATTTTAATGCTAATTTGGTTTCTAACAGCATACAAGAAGGCGAATAAATTACTAAGAAAAAAATTATTTATATACGGCAATACTGAGATTAGTGCCAGAGTGGGGAGAGGCAAGGCTTGATGGCCGCTGGAGCCCGTTGATTCGGCAGTTGGCAACCAGTTGTTGTCAAGAACGGACTGTTCTATAACATTTTGCATTGTATCTGTAAAAGGAGTGTACATTTAAGTTTAGCTTTATTATATTTTTAATCTGACTGATTTTATTTACTATTTACTTCATGACATTTAACTTTATTAATTCCTGTATTATATACATGAATTTTTGCTATTATTTATGAGTACTGTATTATTGCACGTACTTTATCTTTAATGTTTTTATATTTTTCGACTTCAGCAACTATTGTGTCTAGATATATATTCTGTTAGCAATATATTTGTGCAATAATGAAATAAATTAATTAAAATGACGGCTGATAGGGGAGAGTGGAAGACAAATACATGCGGTGCCGACCCCACCTATCGTGGGATAAGGACAGGAAGAAGAAGAATGAAATAAATTAATGATGAATTATTTTTTC
This sequence comes from Hyposmocoma kahamanoa, assembly GCF_003589595.1. Classification (NCBI taxonomy): domain Eukaryota; kingdom Metazoa; phylum Arthropoda; class Insecta; order Lepidoptera; family Cosmopterigidae; genus Hyposmocoma; species Hyposmocoma kahamanoa. Next base: position 322,942 of record NW_020654289.1, read on the forward strand.
AACAGATGATCACAGTTGCATCACGCGGAGGTTTCCTCACAAAACAATTTGATTAAAGACGTATTTGAATGGATGACGAATGGATGGTTAGTGATTCAAATGATAGTGTTCCCTCCCCGCATTTTCCAAATCATAGAAAGACCTAGCTTATGAATTTTTGTGATATTTGAATTAGTTTATTTCAATGAAATTTAAAACTTTTATAGTCATAAAGAGAAAGGGGAAAAGATGCAATCAAGATGTGAACTTTGAAGAAGTTGTAATCATTGTTTTAAGTACGTACCATACGTGGTGACATCTGGTGTGTAAAACTTCTGCTCGGCAGGTTGTAAAGGGACCACATACCCTATAAATTAAAGCGAACATTTAGGACTTTTCACTTAAAGCCAAGTTTAAGAACAATCATTTTGTACACGTCAGGCCGATTTCTGAGGACGATATAACTTTCAAAATCACATGCAGACATTTTAAAAATATCTTAGGTGTTCATTTCCTTAATAGACACCTTAGGTCGAGAAAGTTTCATATTCCATGAAATGGTTGCAAATATACGCATATCATGGAGATCATTACACAAAGGTGATAAGTATTCTAAAGTGCATAGCTAATGTAAAATCTTACGGTGTATTGACATGGTAACTATTTTTTTGTGCCGACAAAGCTGGGTTCTAAATAACAATGGCAAATACTGGGTTACAAATAAAATAAATGTGCAACCTAATTGTAAAACAGTTTCCTGTCTCATTACTAAAATTGCCATAATTTAGGTGAAAATTCTGAGCCATTAGGGAATTATTCCCAACATCACAGTATTATTGTTGTGGCTCGCTAATACTGAAATGAACATTATTACTTACTATTGCATTAGTCTTTGGGGTTTCCAATGTTATTATACTGGGCTTTATTTCAATTAGATTTCAGAACGACAATCAAAGTCCAGTAACGAAAAAGGTAGCTTTTGAAGAAGAAAGGCTCCTAAATTTTACTGATGACTTCAAACAGACAGACGCTCTTAAGTGATCGTAGCAAGCTCAGCTTCACGGCTAGGGGCTGAAGATTATGTCCAGAACTATAAAGCTAAGTGGAAAATAGATGGTGGGTGATCACAAACTTTGTTTTACGATACAGTATACTTACTAGGTGGTGGTGTATATTCGGTAGTAGTAGTCGGAGGTAGGGTGGTAGTTGTGGTGGTGGTTGTCGTAGTGGTCGTCGTCGTTGTTGTGGTTGTCGTTGTCGTTACTTTTATTTCTGTGGGTAATGAAAACTATTCTGTTAGTACAAACGTTTAGAAAACAACAGCAGATCAATAATAGCCGAGTTGGGCGAATGCTAACATTCTATTTCTTTCGAGAGTCTTTCAATCCGAACCCCGCGGCCTTGCATCTAAAGGTATTTTAGAATAATGACCAGTTTACAATTACAAACTTGATTCAATGATGAAGGAAAACATCGTAGTGAGTAAACCTGTATGGCAAGGAAGGTTCACAAAATTCGAAGGCACGTGAAAATGTCCTCACTCGCACTGAACAAGAGAGCTCATAGCCTGAACCCTCTTCTTGTAGCAGACCTGCGTTCAACAACATGACGTAAAAGTTTTAATTCCTACGAAAGCAAGTAGTAAAAAAGTTGCACACAAAAGAGGTCACGGGTATTTTGAGAGCTATTATAGGGTTATAAGAATAAGTGCAAGACACGATGTTCCTAAGAACAATGAATAAAAAAACGAAAATTATAATACGATAAAATCTCTTTGAAAGATGTTTTAATGGTTTCTCATTTTTAGAATGGGTATCCATGCTAATAATTCTGTGTCGAAATATCCTTGAATTACTGGACGTCACAGACAGAAACTTTATAGAGGAGGGAATTCAAATCATAATTTCCCTTCCAGTATAAATAATAGTATTTAAGCCCGGTTTGGATCGGGCATATTTATTTACGCGTTCAAATTGAACGGTTCACGCGTTGGTTTGACCGGGCTTATGCTCTGCCCTATGCCTACACAAGATTATTATTTATATCACTTCCTGAATTAAAAATGCTTAATTTCGAGAATGTTTTACTTCGCCAATCAGCACTGGGCCACCGTAGTCAACAGTGATTCACCACCCACTTAATTATGTACATAATAATATACTACCTCCTTGGCCGAACGGTTACCATGTTGGACCGCCACGCAGAAGTCCCGGGTTTCATTCCCGGGCCCGGTGAAACATCATCGGTATGGCCTACATTTATTTCTCTCATGAGTTTAAGTATCTGTGGTTGGGTGAATTTGTGGTTGTCTTTGTGTAGTTAGTAGTAGTAGAGCTCCTTGTGAAAGAGTGCGTCCAGCCACCTTACCTATTTCTGCCGCAAAATAGTAATGTCAGCATTATTGTGTTCCAATTTTGAAAGGTAAGGAAGGGTGCTGGTGAAATTACAGGCACATGTGACTTGTCGACTTATGTCTCACGGTGACGGGCGCAGTGGCGGTGCCCCTCAGATCTTTGCGATTTAAAGTTGTGAGTGGTACTGCAGCTGTTATGGACCAGCGCGTAGCTTACCACCGCCTGACACGACTTGTTCGTCCCGTTACTTGATATTGTAAAAAAATGTATGTGGCCATGATACAGCCATGTAACCCTGTAGGGCACCGCAATTTGCGTTTACGTAAACAGATTCGATATTACTATAGAAACTAATATTATTAATAATATTGACAATATTAATCTTGAAGTCATGTCTGTGATGAATGTTGTTCATTAGAAGTTAAAATATAAAAACTACCAGCAATTATTATTTATAAAACTGTGTCATCCCTAATGATTTTTTGCTTTGAAGAAGAGATTTCAAACGTTCAAGTTCGAGTAGTAATTCAAGTTCAGAATCATAAATGGATGTTGGATTGATATGTAGTGCCATCATCTTCATTTCAGCCGAATGACGTCCGCATCGCCGAAAATGGGGGAAACCCCCAAAGAACAAAAATAAATGATATGTAGTAAACCAATTTAAAATGAAATCTTGCAATTTTGTTACGTACCAGTAAATAACAGTTCCCGTATATTAATACTCATTGATAAATCATACGCAACAGTAGGTATTGTGCAAACTTTATTTTACGGCGGTGGGCCCTTTATGACAGCTACCGGACTCTAGTCATCTGAACACCTTCAAGTGTGTTCATTAATTTCTTATTGAATTTCAAAAAGCCCATTTTTAATATATTTCCTTGTACAAAATTACGAGTGGATTCAATTCAAATGATCCCCTAAACAGTATAGTAACCGAGAAGCGAGACTTCCCTATACAAGTAGTGGCAACCTTGCATGTAGTTTTGTTTATATTTGATACATAATATTTTTTTTATACTTCTACAGCACTGCAAAGTACAGTGAATGTCCAGTGTCAAATAAAACAAAGGTAAAAATTAACAATATTCCTACTTGATTTTAGCCTGCATGAACGTCATAATCCTATTTTTTTAGTAAATAACATGAACTATTGAATTGATATTGGGAATAGGATGTGACAAATATATTGCAGGCAAATGCTAAATGAGATTTCAGAATCTGAATTTCTGGAAACACACCAATTCATCCAACTTACCGTAAAGCCGTATCGTCCCTTCGGCCTTGCCCATCGTATTGGAAGACACGCAGGTGTAAGTGCCGGTGTCTTCTCCACTAAACAGCTTGACTGTCAGCACCGCTCTCACTTGATATGCTGATAAGCGCTCTTCTGATATCTCGTGTTTGTTACTGCAATCAAACAGCGGTTTATGGCATCATCTCTGATCAATGCCATACATTTTAGAATTGGTTTGAGCTCCAGTGAACAGATGACGCTCCCACGTGACAAAAATCAAATTTGTTCAATATGCGCTCTGATTTATGAATTTGAATTTCGTCAAATTACGAACATGTTTAAATTATAATTCTCACATTTGCATAAATATGAACCGCCGAATAGACCATTGCACTAGAGAATTTAATTGGATTCAAGCGGTAAGCATCGTATATCCATGTGCAACTGTACATTTACGGTAGGTAAAAATTAAAACGCAAAAGTCGCTTTGCCCTGTACCGAAAATCAAGACTTTTAAAAAGGCGTTAACATACTCAGCAAGTATCATGGCCTCCTCGCTCTTGAGCCAGTAGTTGATCGCCTTAGGGTACGCCTCAACGGCGCACTCGAGGCGCACCTGGGCCCCGGTGGGGACTCCTATCACCTTCCTCGCCACCATCATTGTCGGCGGAACTGCAAACAGGAGCATCAGTGATACACCTGACGCGCTTGTCTATTATGTAGTTGATACCCTTACACCAACAGCTTTGATCAATTAAGAAAGGTTCACAAAACTCTTCGAAGACATGTCAAGAGCCCTGAACGATGACGTTGGAATTATAAGGTGAACTTATAACAAACGAACTACTCTCCCAATACAAACTCGTGACTTGCAGTGAGACATGCTCTGAGTACAATAGATATCAAACTTTTTGAACGAAAAGTCACGCTATTGGGCATTAGTATGTCTTCTCCTTAATCTTATGAACTTTGTGGTATAAGCTATTCCGTTATCGTCAACTTTCTCCTTGCCATGCCTGGAACAAAGTTAGCGACATTTCATACATACAGTTGACACTGAGCATGATGCGCTTGCTGACGGACGGAGGCACATCGTTAGAGGCGATGCACAGGTAAGCCCCCATCTGCCTTCGCTCCACCCGCGTCAGGTTAAGATTTGGGCCCATGTACATATCCACTGAAACAAAGTTCGCTGCTCAGAGAGGTATTATGTACATAACAAATGTGCTAAGTCAACTACACCAATCCGTCGGTTGAAACTCCCTAAAGGTCCTACTTAAAGGAAGCTTCTCTACCTTAAATAGGCGAAATTAGAAAAGTTTGTATAATGTTCCCGAAGTTAACCCCAGGACATTTAATTGTGTAATGCTTAGTGTGCTTGCTTTACCACTAAAGTAACCGAAGTAATCACAAGAAAAACACTTTAAATTCTCGGAGAAAGCGCAGCGGGGAATTCAAGACCCCCATGCTTCAGCGACCTAGTATCGACTACTTCAGTTCTTTCCTACATTTGCTGTATAAGAGTATAAATAAAATAGTGATATAAGAGACGACCGTATTATATAACGTTAAGGCAAAGAATTTTTTTTTTTAAGTTTTAATACTATTTACACAAAGCCAGAGTGACCGTTGACTTAAAAAGTTCTTTGCTGGACAATGACCGTTTTTGCAGAGTTCGTTAATTGAATGACAGCTTTCTAACTTAAGAAGCTTAAGGACGAGCCGAGGAGATGAGTATGTTCTAGAGTATATTTAACCTAAAGTTTACAATTGTGTTACTTAAAACCTTAAAGTTTATGATTCATCAAAAACTTAAACTTTGACCAAATTGCATGGAAGCTTTCATTTATATCACAAAATGTACGTCACAAAGTCTCGCTTCAATTTGTAAAAAACATAAATGTAGCAGTGACAACTAAATAAGTGTTTCCATTATTTATCACTTGACTTGTCTCCGCAGAAAGACTTTGCCAAGTTTAATTCGAGTCGTGTATTTGAAAACCAAACAACGTTTTTACAAAGGAGAGACTGAATATCAAGCACAATAAATAACCGAGTGTAATAACAGCAGAAATGGCAACTCGGCAGAAATACAAAAAATGTCGCAGATAGACGCGAACAATTTCGACTTTAACTGAAATACACGGAAAAAGTCGACTGCGGGCTGACAAAGAGAAATTAAAGTGTAACGTCGAAGGTGGAAACGCCTGCGGGTGACTTGATACCTTAAATCGAAACTGTCAAGGTCATTCATAGTAACTTCTTCTCTCCTAATTTCGGAGTAGCGCCGGCAAACAATTATTTTATAAATATTCATTCAGTGGCCCTAAATTCTGTTAGTGAAGGCAAGCGTAGGTAATCGGTTAACATTTCTCTTTCCAACAAAATTGGAAGTGGGTGTTTGCTGTTTCCAAGTTCACGTCATATATTTTAATAAATGGAAGTCTACGTATATAAAAAGGAAAAATCTGAAATAAAAATTTGACAACTGCTCCCCACTCAATACCGAAATTCAAATTGAAATATTAATTTTCCGTACGCCATAAATTGTCGCAAATGAAAGTCTTTCTGTAATTGCGCTATTTTGGGAGTTAATCAAATTCGAAGGTTTCTTTTCTAGAAGGATTCTATCCAATATTTAAGGAGTCGGTTGGCGTGACAAGGTAACGTTATTTTTTATCTTAATTTATATCATTTAAATTGGCATAAATATTCACTTTGTCAGTAGAAGAAATTAAATCTTTAATATTTTGCAATACGTCGCGGTCCCGGATCTGAGTCAGAATATTTGTAAATGTGTTTCTTTTACCTTTGTGGAGTTCTCCAGCCTCATTCCTCAGCTGGATGTTAGTCCCGTCCTCTCTCCGCCACAGGATGCGGGGCAACGGTCTTCCGTCAGCTTTGCAAGAGAGGCTCACGTTCTCTCCTTCTGTTGCCACGATGTCGCCACTCGTGCCCTCGTCTATTATATTCGGTGGCACTGTGCGTAGAAAAATGTTAACTTTGTTAACATTAGCCAAACTGAGACGGCAATAAATAATAAAAAGCATTTATTTAGGACCTGAATCCATATATAATTAGTAACAGACTTATAAACTATGTTAGTAAGTACATTTGACGTTTTGTTGAAAAAATTTGCCAGCATCTAAATCTGTTGAAAGTAACTAAAATGAATGAAGTTGGGTGCATCGTTGCAAACGTTAATTTTCACTATATCAAATTATTTAACAAATTAGAATCCGCTTGATTTTGCGCCACTTTCCATTACTGCAAATGTTTTTATTATAAAATATTCATAGCACGTTGAAAAAATAGATTTTTTTATTCACTTGATTATCCAAGCTGACTGACTGGAAAAAGTCAGTTCTATATCACAGTACTTATGTGGTCTGTGTATATCACATGCTCATAACAAATGCAAACAGCATCTCGTGACATTTTGATTGCTACTTTGAATAACGTGATTGTAAAGGAACACACTTTTGCCCCAATGCAAAAAGCGGAGAATTATAAGTTTGAAGCCTTGGTCTGTGTATCTATTTACGTCTTTATGTTAGGGGTGTCGTAGGTCCCAAACCAATGGACCGTTCTGAAAGCGGATTTTTTTAATTTAAAATCTAATTTAATCCGAATGGCATTATTTATAAAGCAGTGTTTGAGTTATATAGCAGTATTTGATGAATATCTGCTCAGCTGTTTAAAAATGTATCAGCTCTTTTCTATTTTGTCAGTGCAGGCATCTCAGTCAAAATTTTATTTTACTACCATTTATCCGATCGACTTGAAATTTAGTATAAATAATATGGTAACCTAGATCTGATGCTGCAACCAGGACAGTCTGCAGACTACCTAACTTCTCAACTACTACATTAGTACGTTGTTGACTACGTCGAGTTGTTGGCTTACGGAAGGTGACTTTATTGATCATTTTAAAGTAGTTTTATATATAAATTAACAATTAAATGAAAAACCTGTGTATGCGACAAAATAAATGAGTAAGAACCGAGTTTATACAAAAGCCACAAATCCAACTTTCATTACAATGTTCCAGCTCAGACAGCGGTTTTGTTCACGCTGATGGTGACAGAGAGGTATTTTTAACCCTCAAATGAAGCTCGATAGACTAAAACAGAACCAAGAAATGCACAAATATTTGCAATTTTAATAATTGCACCATCTCTGTGACGGTGTTGAAACTAGGCTACAATAATGCTAGAGCACTAGTATCACTGCGCACTGGACTTGTAATGATTTTTTATAGTATTTCTGTTCGAGCAACGTGAAATCGTATATAAGATCACTGCCTGAAATCCATATTTGCATTCAATTCGTGACATAATAATAAAATTACATTAATTTGACTTTTGACGATTTATTGACATCATTTGGACACTAATTTGACAAAATGTGTTTGGACATGTTCCGTAATTCATTAATTGATGATTGATTCTGATGATCTTGCTTTCTGTATAAAATATATTTTTTATCGATTATGTTTTGAGTGCAGTCGATTACAGGTGATATAGAAAACATTCGGCTTGGGTGGTATCGATATTGGGAACAACATTTTGTAGTACAATAAAAGTTTTTAGATACATTTTCTGCGGCCACTGAGGCAGCGACGACTCTTTCGCCGCTCAGTAAAATTATATGTTATTTAATGATACCGTCAGACTTAGTGCTCGCGCTCGAGGTTTCCTTTTGCATAAAAGATGCCTAATTCTAAAAAAAAATAATGACAAGCGACCATAAACGGAGATAATTTATGCGCGGAGGGATCGTAACTCAAAGCCAAAGGAATACATTTTCATAGAAAAATATACTCTTATTCGCGTTTTTCCTGTTAAAATTTTACGTAAATCTCGCGATACGAATGTTTTAATAAATATTTATGCAAAGATATAAATTAATTAACGTGCTGTAGAGTTGAAAAACGCTTTTTGTATTTTTACTTCATTTACTTTTATAAAAGACTGGTTTGATCCCCTGCCGTGTTGTAAAATTACGAGTACAGCTAAAAAGCGCTTTAAAAATGGGTCTAGAAGTTATTGAGAAAATCGTGAAAGTAATAAATATGTAGGTATACACGAAAGAAACATAATCGGCCCTTCATGTTGAAGTTGGCTAACGACAACAGTACGATTGAAATGTCGAAGGTGCCATTTCAAAATTATAATTTAATTTGTCTCAAAATTGGACTCAATTTAAAAGATGTTTCAAATGCTTAAAGGGTTAAGGTAGACAGATACCTTGCAGGTGCCGATACCGATATAATTAAATGTTTTGCAATGATACCAATTACTTGGAGTAAAAAGTCAGGAAATAACTGCAAAGCTGTTTCCCAGAGAAGACCCAAAACGCGAAGTAATTTAGAAAAGATTTTTGTCTAAATTTGTTAAAGGCCACTTTTTATAAAGGTTGTGCTCTCGCCGCGAGCGAAGTCACATTTTCTATCATCTAATCATCTTTCTGTAAATATTTTGTGATATTTTATTGTATCATGAAATTAAGTATTATGTAAAGTAAGATAGGTAATCTATAAAAAGCTAAAGCTTTGCAAAAACTAATTGTTTAATTTAAAATATAATTGAAATCTGAGTTTACATTTAATTTTATTCCCACCTCTAGCTGATTGGTTAATTTATAACCTCCGCGCGTGCAACTCGATACAATCGCATAATTAAACTGATTACGTTTGCAATTTCGATAATTGCAATGCATTGGCGACACAAACAACGGTCCTTTTTATCTCTTTATTTATATTTGCACCAGGCCTAAAACGCCTCGCGCACTGGCCAACCGCGACCGAGGCCGCATAGCTAAAATCTATGTACGTCCAATCGCATGCCCAGTCGTGGTGGTCCACCTTTCTGTAATTGTTTACGAGAGGCCGTTTACTGGTGGTGGCTCGAATAGACCATGATAACACACGACCAAGTTTAGCCAGGTAAATGCAATACTTGGTGGACCGCAACTTCTTCCGTAGAGGTAACGATCAGTGGCCTGTTGTATTCGTGACCACCTAGTGCGCAGGCGCCTGAATTCGCACAGAACCTTTATTTGTTTATCCAATATTGTTGCGTGGGTTTCTGTCATCTCTGATTGTTGTGTACGCAACGAAGATACAAAGTAAAAAAAAATATCGAGCTAATGAAAATACGTGTTGATTTTCTATTCAAAGGTCAATTATCTTAGAGCTGGTACATATTTTTCTAATACCGCTTTGAAATTGAATATTTTAATAACAGACAACGTTACAATTTTTCGTTAAGAAAAATTTTTCTGGGTACATATACATGTATACGTCACGTCTTCTTCGTATCGGGGTATCGATGAAAAATTAATTTGCTAAACGCCAATGGTCAAAAGGTCATTACAATTATTATCATTATTAATACAAAGATCGAACACATAGAGAAATTTCTCCGACCCGATAGGACTTGAACCCACGATCACGCTATAGGTATCGTAGCGTTGTTCTGTCTATACTCGTGATCTATACCAACTGAGCTACAGATCAAGTTATCGAGTATCATAGAAGAATTTCGACAATGTGTCTTTGCACTGGTTTATTGGAGTTTTGCGCCGCTAGTGACATCTAGTGAAAGACTTTAGAACCTTCATGCAAAACTTGGGGTTATTTCACTAAACAAATATCAATAATACATCTATTACAGATACTAAGCGTTTTGAGCAGTATTTAATTTTGTTAGTCATACGAATATTTTTTTGGTTTAATCTAATATCTTCTTCGATAATAATAACATCTTCTTGGCAGTGTGGTGGTGGTCGTCACCAGAACACACGGCCACTCTCAATCACTTCCATTCATCTCAGCAGAGATCCCCTTCGTGCTTGTTATCTAATATACTTGCAGTTGAACTAATAGATCCGCGACATGAACTTATCAACCACCTCCGAAATGATAGGAATGGTTCGGGAACACAAGTCATCTTTGAAAACGTACTTCAGGAGCAACTATAAAATTGCTTTATAGTTCAATCTGAATCCGATTTAACGACACAAATTGAACTCAAAACACGCACGTGCTCAAGACGGAGTCCTTCCGCCTTCCACAAAATACTTCTTCTATGAGATTGTTTTATTTCCAAGTAGTTCCGCAGCAACACAATTGATTTTTTTCAGTGCATCTAGAAAGCGGCGCTCACGGCAAAAATGTGCCAACGGTAAATCACTACGGTAAAGCAAGTCGTGGAAATAGTACGTCGCTACGTGATAGCACGCTATTCAGCTACGTGGCCAAACAAGCACTTTACCGACCTACAGGGAATTGGAGAAGTCGGACCTATTATATCCCTTTTATAGAGTTACCCCAGCGTTTATAAAACCATGTGAAGACCCAAATTGGTGTTGGGCGGGCCTGCTCTAGTGCTTTCTCTTATAAAATGAGATCTATATATTTGTACGAGCATTTATTTTATCAGCGTCTGTCTCTCTGCAGAAATAAGGATCAATATATAATATAATAGCCATTAGTAGTAGTCTAGTAGTATGACCAACCGTCACTCAAGTAGAGACCGTCGACTCCGGGCTCGAAGCCTATATTTATTGAAATACGATATATTTATTGAATACTGACTTTTCGTTTTTCGGACTTTATGTGCAAAATTTAATTTGAAATTTACCATGAGCTTTCGGTGAAGCTGCACGATGTCTTCGAAGAAGGTTCTCAACCCTTGGATAACGTGTGAAGTCCCCAACCCGTATTGGGCCAGCATGGCTGAATATGGCGTATCCCTCGCCTGAGAGAAGGTCCGTGCCCAGCGGAAGGACTCATAAATGGGTTGATGACGAAGAGGATAAAGTTAAAAAACCGCAACGACAATTGAAACAGCGGAAGTCTCGTCAAAACCATATCAGCCCAAGCAACGAGTCATGACCGCCGACTTATCGTAAGCGATATTTTTACCTAAACAGCGTTTTTTATCGCAAATGATATTTTAAACTATACCGGACAAGGACGCGTCGACAATTCCCGCCAAAATCACATCAAATAGAAATTATAGCAAAAGGTAAGTTTATCGTTAGCCAGATAGTTAGTTATATTATAATGTAATTGATCAATATTAAAAAATCATAACGTAAGCGACCCCACTTACCGCAACCGACATAGTACATAACTTTTTCGTCGTTTACTATAAACAGTGGCAAAAAACGTGTTGCATCGTGTTACATATTTTTAATCGCAAGTGTTACCTTAAACGTTACCTTAGATGCCTCCGTGGCCGAACGGTTACCATGCCGGACTGCCACGCAGAGGTCCCAGGATTCCCGGGCCGGGAAAAATATTTATATGGCCCACATTTGTTTCTCTCGTGTGTTTGGGTGTAATTTGTGGTTATCTATATATGTGTCCATGACACCCGCGACACAGGGTTTCCCCTAGTGCGGGGCTATGTTGAGTGAGTGTGTGCGCTAAGCGCTTGAAAGCCCCAAAAATATTTGCTCTATCTCAAAGATAGAGATAGAAAAAAAATATTATAAGCCCCAAAACCGGCTTAACATCCATTGTTTTAAAAAATATTTCAGCTATTAAACAATTGGTTACGAAATTCATTAATATATATATTAAAATTCAATTTAGTATCACATTTTTGTGTAGAAATATTTTTAAAAAACCCTCTCCTGTAAAATTCGTAATTTTTTCTCGCTTACATTAAATCGGCAACAATGACTCGATAAGACCGCTGCTGTCTACCATTTACATCATTATGTCAGTTCTAGGTCACTATAACATTTTAGTTTAATTGGAATTACAACTATTTACCAAGTTATATTAAAATCGGTTTACAGAAAAAGTGAGTGAAATTCCATCAACCGGCTTCATCCCCTAATTTGCTATCCTTTTTTTATGCATAATATTAGGTGATGGGACGAACAAGTCGTACGCCTGGTGGTAAGCTACACGCATGTCCATAACAGTTGCAGTGCCACTTAGAATTTTAACTGTACCCGTCACCCTGAGACATGAGTTGACAAGACCCATGTACCTGGAATTTCATCAGCACCCTTACCCTTCAAAACCGGAACGCAGTAATGCTCACGTTACTGGTTGGCGGCAGAAATAGGTAAGGTGGCAATACGTCTCCGGACGAACTCTTTGACGGGGAGCTCTACTGCTACTAAATTTCCTTTTCAATAAAAAAGACTAATTGAAATCGGTTCGCAAGTGTCGGAGTAATCGCGTAACACATACAGAAAAAAATACAGTCGAATTGAGAACCTTTTCCTTATTTAAGTCGGTTAAAAAAGAGCGTTATAACGTGAAAGAGGGTATACTAAATAATGATAGAAGAGGAAAAGTCTCATCCGATTGAAATGAAGTACATTAGTAGAACTTCGACCATTAATTTAAACACTTCAAAGCACTTCGCTCGGCGCATATATTTTAACAAGGATGAAGATCCTACAAAGGTTAGGTCAAAAGCAACGAGAATAAAAATACGTATATGAAAAGACTGATACCTGCATGTTCATGTATACATTTATTGAATGTTTTACGTGTACTTATGTAAAGTATACAATACTGTTTTTTACTTAATGCAAAAGAGCAAATATTGATTTGCCTCCTTACTAGGACACGTGTAAACATTTCCTGTGTACCGTTTCCTCAAACATAGCAAAGTAATAAGTCCTGACGCAAAACAAGTAAACGGCGTTTTTTAAAAATAAGATTCTTCCACAACTCGGCTGCGCGGCAATTCTCCAAAAGTTAGATTTCTATAAACAATTAGAGAATGCGCAAGAAACAGACGCGAGATGCCTCAAAGGACCTCAAAAGGCCGTCTGTGTAAATGGTATTGTAACTGGCTCGTTAGAGCTTAAAACTTTTTTAATCGCTCGCAAAAGAAAAAACCATCTTGTTCTTCATTCCCGCTTCACCGCATTTAAAAATGTTTTTGGTTACACTGGCCAGATGTTCACCGCTGTGAACGTCACAGCACGGTTGAATTTTTAATGAAATTTATCATTTTTCATTTGGATAAGTGAAAAATGTTTCTTTCGAATACAAACATTTTTGTTGCGAAACTGATATTAATTGCTATTGTCCTGTCAGCGGTATCTCACCACTCCGTGCATAATAGATATTGCTAAGTTAGTTGCTAATTAAATATTATTAATAGCACCTTCGTCAATACCGCGAGTCACGCAGGTGTAAGAATTCAGATATTATGAGATCGAAGAATAGCGTAACAAGATTTGGCCGCCGTAAACAAAAGATAGGAAGAGCAAATAAGCCCATATTTATTGAAATACGTTACACACAGCTCGCGGAATATGTGACATTTGCCGATAACGACTACTTCTTCGAGAAAACTCCTTACATTTGTTCACTGTCGCAAGTGCTAACATGTTATTGTTAGAGATCGTACGTTTCCACTTTTTACGATACACGCGTTTCTCCGTTCGAGGAACATTTGCGATATAATTGTAGACATGCGAATAGAATACACTTTTTATGAATTCTAGAACGTATTATTTTCTACGTGCTGTGCGTAACATTTTCAGTTGGCCGAACACATATATATTAGGGTTTCCTTCTCTATTTGTACATATCATATAATTTTTTTTATATTCTAATGTAATAGTGCATTTGACCTCCATCTCATCTCATCTCATCCATATTTTACAGTTGTTTAGTTTACCACTGACAAAGAACCACGTTTCCAACTCCAACCACAATTTTTTTTTGTACATTGCCATTCTAAAAAACACTGTATTGTAATTAAACAAAAAAAATGACAGTAATGTTATCTTTAATTATATATAATATTAATGTTGTGTACAAGTATAATTCGAGGCCAGATTTATAATGTTACATAATTATGTAATAATTCTAAGTACCGTTTGTTATCGTACTTAAATAATAAGAATGTAAAAAAGAAATTGAATATTATGCATTTTAAAGCGAATGAATATAATCATTCCTCGCGAGAAGGTCAGAAAATTTTGATTTCATCTTCGTACGCTTCGTTTACAATTAATAAGTGCACTGGAAAATTATTGGAAATAGATGAATATAATTGTGTAACGCATTGAACGTCATTTTAACGTCATTTTATTACATGTATAGAGGTATATTAATGTGGGTAACGGAAGTAATTCTATAATAAGAAATATAGTTCTATAAATAATTTATGCTTTTACATGAGTTGTAATAATTTTAAACCTCAAACAATAAATGGGTCTATTTTCGCGCGAGATTATCTAATCACATACTGTTCACTGTACTTTCATTGTGCACAGGCTTATTTGACATTGAAATGAAAGGATATATTGTTCGTTGCATTTCTGTGGCAAAGAGGTTCCTTTGGCGTGCTTGTCAATACATTACACGCGAATAAAAGGGCCGACGGGAGGGGTCAGCTGCGTAAGATCGTTTTGTAATTTAAATTACTGATATCATTTCAACTGCCTGCAGTTATTAATTACCCGAACTGTAGGCACGAGGGCCTAATTTAAAGTCAGTAACTTTTTGTCCCGAGACAAAGAGGCTCAGGAACGTAGAAACGCGTGAGCAAATTTGTAATTAGAGAGACGACCTCACTTATTTCACTTTGCATCTCGTAATTACCGGACAATCTCCCTAATTCGCTTTCAAAACTTTGCTGTAGCACACCTGCGGATGTGTTACGACTTAAATTTGCTTGTTTCTAAACCTATACGACGTACAGGGTCGAAAGCACGTCGCTTTGCACAGCTTTGCACTTAAGATTTAAATTAAACTCTCTGCCGCTTACGATAAGGACGATGTAAAGTCCAAAGTATCAAGCTCGATGCGAGAGCGCAGCATAATGTGTATGTACTATAAGAATAAAGCTCACCTAAAACATCAACACAACCAATCTGTTTCTTCATAGTGCTGGTATTGATCTGGCACATGTAGCACCCTCGATCCTCAACTTTCAGAGGCCTGATGTGGAGTTGCCACAAGCGCGGCGAGTCGTTGGTAACCGCGTAGCGTGAGCTGTGTGTTACCAGACGCGTGTGAAGAGTGAGGATCGTCTGGTCGTCTGCTTTGATCCAAGCAACCTGAGGACAATATCATTTCATTTACAATGTAGAGGCACGGGAGTTGTTACTATATTTAGGTAGTTAGATAAGATAGGAGTGAACTATAATTCATTACGAGTCGAAGTGGTCCATAAAATGTGACAAAACGTGAGCTAGCAGTCACGTGCCGGAATAAGAGAATATTATATTCAATAAGGCAAGATTTTGGAGACCTTTTTGCACCAAAATTATTAAAGTTTAATTTGGAAAGCAATAATAGATTTCTAAAAGTATTAAAATAAATTACGTAGCGGCTTTTAGGATTCAGCTAAAACTTGAGCGGGAACAAATGGAGAGCGACCTACTTTTAAATTCAACAAATATTTTCTTACTGAAAACTTTTAAAAAGGCTTTAGCACCAGTCTTATTGCGCGCGGAACATGTTTAAGTAGGGTTAAAACTATTAAAAATGTTCATAAAAACGAATAGCTTTTATATGAATAAAAACAAGTCATTCATCTTTTATGAAATCCAAAGCAGACAAATAAAAACGTTACTCAAACTCCTTCCCTCTTACTGAGTGAGGTAACCCATAAGGTGACGACACGTTAGAACTTTTTGCAGGACTTTTCTAATTTCAGATCGAAAACATGCGACTGTAAATGGCCATCTTACGATAAAAAAACCACAATGTTATCACTACTTATAAGAAAGCTCTAGAGTAATTTACCAATGACATACCTACCTGTTACACGCTCGATTTACATATCATATAAAATAAAATTAATCATACCTTTGATTTGTATTATAAGCCGATTCACAAATAGCAACGCCTGTAACGATTACCCACGACTACGTTGTAATCGTCTCCATACAAACCAAAGATATACTAAATCCAGTCGAAGAAATAAGATATGGCAGATAAAGTGGCAACCGAATGATGACAAAAAAAGTGGCAACAGAAATATGGAACGTCCGGCAAAAGAGATGGGTCGACGAATGAAACGCGCATAAATGACACAAAGTACGTGAGGCCTGTGCTCAGCATTGGGCGAAGTCGGGCCGTGGACGAGACGAGTGCTAAATACTAAGCCAATGTTAAATCAGCCAGTAAGCCGAGTGTCCCGCATTGTGCTAGAGAAGTCTGGTCACGTTAGGTATCCGTCATCGGATAACGAGTAGGAAATCTCGAAATGTTACGTCTCCCTCCGTTCTTTCACTCGTACAACGAAGGAAAGCGAAATACTAAGCGAATTCTTTTATTAGCTGACTCGCGAATCAAGCGAAATCACATTACTTTGATTTCGAGATCTGAAGGAAACGGGTAATCTTATTAAAGCCGTACCTGAACCTTGTACCTGTGTTTAGAAATAAAATTTTATCGCTAATTTTATGATTTTACTCCGTTTATGAACTGCTTTATGTATTATTTTATTAAGAGTTTTTTTTTAATAATTTAAAACTTTTAGAATTTGAATTTGAGATAGAGATCGCTCTTGCGAATGAGGATAAGCACGCCGTTGTAGTAAAGACAGACATCAAGAATGCGTTTAATAGCATCGAGAGGGACACTATTTTCGGGGATGTCCTAGAGCAAGTGGCATCACTCTATCTGTTCTTCATCAGTGTTACTCCACAGCTAGCAATTTATTCTTTGGTATAACGTTTAGGCAAATTATCAGCACACGTCTCGCTTGTCTTGTTGCGGAACTGTTTTACGATGCCACGCCTGATGTATATTTTGAGAACATCTTCCAGTTGGTTGTGCGAGGACGATGGGCAAGACTAGACGACACACTGAAGTCATCACTAGAGTCCATATTAAATGTACACCAAAAGGAATCGCAGTGGTGTCAGGCTGTTCTTCCAATTCGTCACGACGGACTAGGAGTACATCGGTGACAAGAGATCGGTGTGGTAGCGTTCTTGGCCTCGGCTCATGGATCTTTGGGAGTCACTCGTGTCTTATCCGCTAATGGTGACGATACCCAGATACCTTTTATTGCTTAGGCCCGTACCAGGTGCGCCATTATTTGTCCGGGTGATGAGCGGCTGGATAATGTAGTCGTCCAGAGGGGATGGGACGACATTTTATGTGGAACGATGAGTTCATTATTATTGAGCGAGGTGTTGGATGTAAAAACCTGAATCTGGAGCGTGGTTGCAGGCATTGCCTTCTCCCCATTTAGGCACTCTGCTAATGATTACATTTGAACTGATAAACTCTGATAATGATTCGTTAAGAATTGACGTTGCTTTAGTTGTCAGAGGTGCGCGGCGCGTTTTTCAAGACATCATGCAATACCTAAATGATTTAGTTCGCCGGACTTTGGTATTGGCAAACGTGTCTTGCGTCTTGGTTCCACGGTAGAAGGGCCCGTGTCTTTTGTGGGACGCTACGTGTGCACGGTCCCACCTGAGTCACACCACCAGATCTGCCGGGTCAGATGCAGAGTATACGGCAAAATTGAAACATGCCAAGTATAGTACCTTGGAACCGTGCACGATTTTGTGCCAATTGCAGTGGAGATTGCGGGGAGTTGGGGTTCGAAGGCCAAAAATTCATCAGGGAGTTGGGTCGTCGGCTCAGGGATAGACGTTGTGATTCACGCTCTGGATCTTACTTGGTGCAGCAAATATCCTTGGCTATTCAGCATGGTAATGCTGGCAGTGTTATGGGGCGTTTGAACAAGCTAAGATTCAGAGCGGTCCTTATTCATTGTACTAGTTGGATAAAAATGGCCAAGTCTGGCGAATTGCATTGTTAAGTTTTATGTGACGAAATCTGTTGCTGATTCATATTTGTCTTTCTGACGAAGCCTACGTTGCGTATTCACGTAATTATGTAACTAATTTAGTTTTTAAATGAAGTGAATTGTATTCAAGCAATAAATGTATAGCGCGTAAAAAAATTAATTATATTTTTTTTTATTAAATGCTTGAAATAAGAACTTTCCATTCTTTTACGGGATTCCATCACTACGTAGTACTTTACTTATTTTCTTTGTCACGCATTAATAAATTTAAATGAATTACAAAGTTTATAATTATTTTTACGCACAATCCGTATCCTATTCGGTTCGGGCTTTCACAGGCGCCGAATATTTATTTGTAAGTTTGTTTTACGTTATTAATTAATTTTACTATGGGTTATGCGTATTAGTATTATAATGCCATAATTTTTAGGTTATATATGTATTGACATGTACACAAGCCAGCACATCAAGCTACACATTGACGTATCCTGTTCCGTTGCACTGGAGGCGATTTTTGAACAAAAATGTGTAGTCTGATGTGCCGTTGTCCGTACATCTAAAATAAACAGTTTATTTATACATTATTTTTATACGTTTTCGATCCAGAAACCACTTATTTAATTCAGTAGTTTAAATGTTGGTTGGAAAAAAAATCCTTTATAGAACAAACTTGCTATAATTTCTTATGTACATTGAAGTGGCTACCAATGCGTGTTATTTGAACGTATGTCGTGTGCTCTTGTATGGTGTCATTATTTGGAGAAACTTTGACGTTCACTATACAAAAACGTTGGTAAGGAAATCTTTAATAAAACCTAATGGCTATTCTCTTAGATTGCCGCTAGATAAGGGCTTCCTGACGTGACGGAAATATGTCCTCACTTCATACTTAATCACAGTAATTGCGTTACTGAAATATCCAACGTAACATTCAGTTAACGTTAGGAATAAGGTCCATCTTGTCCTCTCTATAATAAAAAGCAAAATCATTGAAATGTTGACTAATTCGAGGCTCATTTAAGGAAGTTGTGAATAACATAATGATTTTTTTTTATTTCTCCATTTAAAATATTTAAAATATTGTTTGAAATAATAACGAAAACGAAATTAGTAATAATAGGAATGTATAAAACAAAAAAAAAGTGATAAAAAAACTGGGTAAAAATTGTGAATAAAATTGCATGTACCTCTTACATTTTGTCACTTCACAGATACAATAAAAATCGTGTTCTTAGGCTTTTGCAATTGATACATATTTTTTTTAAACAATACAATATTCGGGTCCCGTGTTCACGGCTGATTGTCATTATCATGGTCATAAGACCCGAAAATATTTCATTTTCATGCAATAATTGTTTCAGGTTAAAATTTATTAAAATTATTGCCGGGAATTCTATATTTATAACAATATTTATATTAGCTAAATTGTTTACTTACGCACAAGACAATTTATACATATACTTAAATAAACGAATCCGCTACTCAACTACCCGCATTTTTAAATTAGCAAGACCCGACTAGAATCAACCGGCAATAAATCGAATCTATGTGTGACACAAACGTGAAGCAGACACGAGCCATTTCTTTTTCCCTCGCTGTGTTTGTCTCGGGGATAGGGTCCTTTGAACTGAGACGGAAATTTGCTGCTTACCCAGTACTACTTACTCTTAGAATAGATAACCCTGTTATTTTAGAAGCACTGGGCCTATTCGTGCCTAATCGTCATACAAAATCCATCGACCGTCAGGACCATTACTTCGCTGACCGTATTCCATACACTAATGTTGGTCGCAATTCGTAGGTGCTACATTTTGTATGCACAATTCCTGTGTCATTATATTTTTTTTATATTTAAGACATAAACATTTATACACATTTCCTGTCATTTCGCAGGCCATTTTGATTGATTTTAAGCCCAAAAGAGTTATTATAAGTAAGTAAATAAACAATAAGCACAAATCCGGAAAATATATATTATTATCCACGCTCATGGTGTTATAATTCTGTTACAACACCTTCGTGTCTACCAAATACCTACTAACAATATTACAATCCGTGTAAGTAATAATTCTAGACGAGGTTTCTCCTTTTATTACTGATTATTATGTCTTACTGCTTTATCTTATGTACTGGAATACCAATATATAAATATGCCAGACAATAACACTTACTACCTGGAGCCGAAACTAGTTTCGTCGATATTCTAGGCCCTCTGTTCAAAACTCAGACCCCAACATATAATGGTTTGACCGGGAATGAAACTCGCAGGCTGGTGGTGTGCTAAATTTTACGTACCTTAATAACAATATGATATCGTTTCGCATAATCTTCTTTCCACAATCTTAAAGATTATGAATGGAAGTTATTTACAAGTTTCTTATATTTTGCCAAAATTACTCAACAAGAAACAAGAACGATAATATCAAAATAATAAGCCTGCGGAACGACGCAACGTACTCGCATTATTGTTATTACAATAATGAGAATTGTTGAACATTTTGTTCACAGCTTATTATACCCATTATTCTTTAACTTCGTTTAGGCCTCAGGGTGTACTCTGGGGCACACTTGAATACATACACACGGACATACAGGTCATGTTGACCAAGATCCATGCAAGCATGCAGGTATGTGTAAAACATTATTCAAAACTTACCTACAATGAAGTAACGGATGGGTCTTTAGAAATGGCTAGTTTTCGTGGTAATGAGGGTAACGTAACTAAATATTATAATTTGAAAACAAAATTCGTGTTCATTATACGACAGAAACGTTAACCAACCTGCTGTATTATTCGTAGTTTTCCAGCTCAAGGCAAAACTGGACTAAGCGCGCTTTTATAGTAAATTCATTGTTAGAATTATGATGGGAGGGCGGTGTTACACGGAAATTCGCTGAGAATAAAGAGAAAACGCTGACTTAGGTCTGTGTCGAGGTATTGTGAGCAGGGGGTCAATTTTTTTAATCAATCCTTGGAATTTCTGTTCTAAAATATCTATTCTCCTGTGTCCTCGGAGTCTTGTTCGGGAGATGAGTAGTTGTAATGAATTTAAATGAACAAATTCTTAGCACGGCGTGACGTAATCAAATTAGAACGTTGTAGTTCTAATTTGCATTAATGAAAAAGGTATTATATCCCGTCACTGTTACTGTACGTAAATGTCCAATTATTTAACATGTTGTTTCAAGTTTAGCTTTGATAAAATAAAGGATAATTGTGTAGTTAAAGGAAAAATAACGGAAAGGGACCTTTATTTGTATTTGGTTAAGTACAAAAGCCTACGCACACTGGGGCAGAATACCTTAAAGGCTGGTATTAATTCAAAAATCCAAACGCCATAATTGCCTACGTTATATTGGCAGCTATTTTATCAACATGTCCGCCTGTCTGTAGCGATGGGAAAAACTGCTTATTTTTTAAACGTTTAAACGTTATGCTTTTTTAAGAAAAGCGTGCTTTTTTAAACGCTTTTCAGTTTGAAGCTCACAAAATCGCTTAGAAAACGTTTAAGCGCAAAGACTTTTATGTTAAAAAAGCTTGCAACGTTGTGTTGATAGCGAAACGCAAGAGTATACCAGTAAAGGTTATAGGATAAGTTCTTTTGTAAAAAAACGAGTTATATTTTTATTTATGACATAACATTATTATATTAACATTTTGTTCATTGGCATTTAAAAGCGTTCAAAAACATAAGTTGTTTAACTTTTGTAGTTGTTAACCGTTGAAATGGAAAAAACTGCTTATTTTTTAACGCTAAAACGTACGTTCAAAAAGCGTGCTCGTAAAAGCGCTTTTCACATAAACGCTTTTTAGTTTGACGCTTAAAAAGTCGTTTAGAAAAACGTTAAAGCGCATAGACTTCATGTTTAAAAAAGCTTACAACGTTATGTTGAATTAATTTGTTTAGAAAACATAGATGGCGCTACTTGAAATTGAGGCACGTTGTAAAAAATGAAATTGTTGAGTACCTATAGAACTGACCGGTGACCAACGCTTACGCTTAAAATGAAAAGCGTGCTCCTGCGCCTATTTTAAAAAGCAGACTTTCTTAAGTGCTTTTCGTTTAAACACCCACCTCTACCCGTCAGACACGGTAAGTCCCGTAGCCGATAACATCCCCCGTCTCTCTCCCCTCAGTCGCAAAAAGAGCATCGTGGAGAGAGCACGACTGTCACTCGTCAATTCGATCTTTTTTATTAATCTCAAAAATAGTTTCAAATTTCACTTTTTTTGACATGGAGACGTCAGCTGCAGGTATGTGCTATATTTTTCTATTTATTATCTAAAATTGAGTACATACGATGAATCATAAATCTAAGAAATGAACATTGTAATCTTTCGTGAATTTTTTTCATTTCTCAGAAACTTGTGAAATTTTAGTTGTGTATCCAGGCATATCGTGTACTTTTGTTTATATGATTGAATAGTTTTATTATTGGGCAACTTTAGCACGTGGGATTTTTTGCGACATTTTGCAATTTCGGCAAGAAATAGGGTTTTTGATATTTACCTAATAAAATAATGTTTTCTTATTTATATGAATTTTAATGACGTACGACTTCTCTTGGTTCCAGAACCTAATTGTATCACTGTATCGCTATCAAGAAAAGAATTATACGACATCTTAATAAGTTCTGGTGAGAGTAAAATTGAAGAGTAAAATTCAAGGGCGAACAGCCTGTTCCGAATCTGATTTGGCGAAATTAAAGAGAAAAACATATAAAAATTAAAACAATGCTTTATGTGTTTTATTTATGTATACGTTACTATATAGACCATATTTATGATTTTACACATGATTCAAAGCAATTGATAATTAATACAAATTTTTAAGTATCCTGTCCCACTGATAAAAAAAAATGTGATATGAGAGTTATAAAAAATAGCTTGTAAATGTTAACCAGAAGTAGCGGTAGTTCTCCTTGTGAAAGAGTTGGTCTTGGGAAGTACTGCCACCTTACCTGTTTCTACCGCCAAATAGTAATGTGAGCATCTGCGTTTTGAAGGGCAAGAGTGCTGGTGAAACTAAAAGCACATGGAACTTATCAACTTAGGGCGACATCGAGACCCACTGCGCCCTGCGCCGTGGCAGTCCGTTCCGTTCCGTTCTTTGCGATTCAAAGTTGCGTGGGGCACTGCAACTGATATAAATTGGCGTGTCGCTGATAGTGACGCCACCACGCCCAAGGCCCAAGACTCATTCATTCCGTCGCTTAATGTCAAAAACAGGAACCAAAAAGACCAACAGGAACTAAAAATAACCATAGACCCATTGAGACGATCTCGCTTACGTTGACATGCAAGGCGAATACACATGACAACACATGTAGGTTACGTGCCTCAGGACGATTAAAATCAGCAGCATCCTGTTCTTTTATTCTTTTTTTATAGTATCAAGTTATGTGAATAAATCGCAAAGATCTGAGGCGCATTGCCACTGCGCCCGATTAATATTGATACATATTAATATTAATTAATATTGTCAATATTATTAATAATATTATTATCTATAGTAATATGGAATCTATTTACATGGCTGTATCATGGACACTTACATTTTTTTACAATATCAAGTAACGGGACGAAGAAGTCGTGCGCCTGGCGGTAAGCTAAGCGCTGGTCCATAACAGTTGCAGTGTACCTCACAACTTTAAATCGCAAAGATCTGAGGGACACTGCGACTGCGCCCGTCACCCTGAGACATAAGTCGACCAGTCACATGTGCCTGTAATTTCGCCAGCACCCTTACCCTTCAAAACCGGAACAGAATAATGCTGACTACTTGGCGGCTGAAACAGGTAAGGTAGTTGTTCGTATGCCATTGAACGTATTTTGTAGTCTTAATTTATATATGATAAGGTCATAAAAAAGAAGTTGGAATGAAGGTTTTTCTTAAGTTCTGTAGGCGCTTTCACTTTCACTGGTATATTCTCAATCTTCAGAACATATATTTATTAATTTATTGATTTCATTACGATACTAATGATGCTAAAAAGTTTTTAAGTAAAATATATGATAAAAAGCTCAAAAATCTACGTACAGGGCTAGGAAAACGTCAAGCCTGACGCAAGCAAGGTTTACTCTATTTCCCTTGCGATAAGAACGGTCAAAGTCCAAAGGATCCGGGAATCCTTTAGTAACTAGAACATACCTGTATCAGGGGACTGCGCTCTTTCATGACAGAGCTTCATTGCAACTTTGAGATTATTAAATTTGTTGTTTCCTTAAGTTTTAAATTTTTTTGAAAACAAGATTCTTGATTACAAGGTTACGAGGTAACTTAAACCATTTGAATTTGGTGTGTGAATGCGTACTTGTGCGTAATACGGTTTAAAAAGCTAACGGTGTTCGTAGCCAATCGTTTAATATATTAGAGAAACAGAAAAAAAACATATAGCTGAAATCTCTTATCAGACATTGGTATAGACCAGGCATTTTTATAGAAAAATGCAGAATAATAATATTAACAAGCAATTTTCATTATTCATACTTTTTCTAGAGTAGTTTCAAAATCAGTCGTTACAATTACCAGGGAGGTACACCGACAACTGACTCCAAGGTGCCTTGATTTCAACTGCTAATAACGTCAGAACAGGCACAGGAATGTCAGAATAAATTACGTAAGAGTAGTGATTTTGTCAGCTCAGATTACAAACAAGACGTCTGGGGGAGTTCGTAAGGAATCGAAACGTAATGAGATAACTCCCGGTCCAATGCAAATGCTTCTGACGCTTGGCCGATTTCGCTATACGCTAGAGAGGGGACAATGGGACTTGTTATAACGAACGGTATAATGTGACAGTCAATTCCAGTTAAGAGTGCAATACAAAATTCAAACTAATCTCAGTGAAATTGCTATTAGGTATACAATGCACACTTAGCGTGAATACCCTTTGTGAACGATAAACATACTCCAATGTACAATCTGATTTCAGTAAACAATAGTGATTTTTACATATTTTTGTACCAGGTACAGCGTATACAATAGCTTGTCAAGCTTGATTTCTCTACCTGCGCAGAAAGTCTCGACGCCCATATTTGTACTATGAAGATGAAAGCTGTTGTGTCCTGAATTGATAGGTAAGGACTATCATAATCGCGGCGCACACTTACCATCAGGTAGAACATAATACAAATCCGAGTTGTCATTAAAAATATCTCAGGTACATAAATTATATGTAATATAGTCGGCCTCATCTCTAACAAGGACCCGCCGGATTAGGAACAAATTGAAGCAGGCGTCGGAATTTGCACGCTCATTTAGGAAAATACATCTCGTCCTAATTCTCAGTTTACTGTTCTAGAAACCTGTGAGTTGTGCTGTACTCTCAAGAGTTTTCGTCAGTTGAGATTGCGCATGACGGCTCTGCAATAACGAGACGCGATTCAGTCACACTTCTGTGAACATTTTATGAAAAGTTTTGTTGTTAAATAGTTGGATGTGACACATATTATGTTTGGAAACTTGTAAATAAAAATTGTAAAAATTGTAAATATTTATTCGAGCCGTTTATAAGTACGAATAGATTGCATTTGTGATATTAATATCAGAATTATTATGTCCATTTTAGTTTCAATGATTAATCAGTGATAGATTTTACTTGACATTTCTTCGTAATAGACACATAAATTCTGTTAAAATTTTTTAATTTAATTTCTCGACTAAAGTTTTAATAACGTCGTCATCTTTCCTGCCTTTATCCCAGCAACTAGATACACGCAGTATATTTTCCTCTTCCGTCTACGCCATTGTTCACTCCCTTTACACGCACAAATATCGTCTACAGTTAGTTATATACATCCATACTATCACGCCAGTCTCCCACTGGTGTAGACAGGTACCACGAACCTCCCTCACTATGTTCCTGACAAACCTCCTTCTCCTTCTCCACTTGTGGTTGCCCCGTCATTCATGCCCCTTTATTCGTGGTACTTTTAACTATACCTTTTTGAATGACATCACAATCTGATCAAGATATGTACTCCGAGATCTACCTCTCCCAACGTTGCCATCCACATTCGCTCCATGAATTCGTGCCGTCAATCTATTAACATAAATCCTTTCTTGATGACCAAACCATTAAAGCATTCCCTTTTCTATCCTGTCCACTACAACAGCATCTTACACAATACAACGCACTCACCTCTCTGACCACATCGTTTCGCATTTGTTCTGTTTGGTTATAAGCGTAATAGTAACTTTTAATTACTACGTATTACATTTATACTTGGAGTATGTAAGTTATTTAGAAATGTGAGAAAAGCGTTGTTGAAGGCTATATTTTATTCAGTCCGTCATTTATTAAATTGCTTTACAAGGTACGAAACATATAAAAGCCATAAATAGTTGATAGCCGCGCAATAAACCGAAAATATTCAGATATGTCAACTGACCTTTCAGTAACTCTTTCATGGATAGCGGGTTGGGAGATGGGGCAACCGGAAGAATACGATTCGTTTGTTTTCGGGTCAATGAAGACCTTTGCAGTTTTAGGGCAGGGCGATGAAAGTACCGGTCGTCGTCGTCGTCTATAAGGTTGATATGATCATGGTGATAATAATATTTATTCACTCATATAAAAAGAAGAACTTATAAAAATAAACTTAATATCAAACGCCTGATGCAATTTACATATAAAGTCACCACCCTGTACTATGATATGTAAACAATGCAGTAATGAGGCGTGTATGTGTTTGTGTATCTATTGTCTGTATGTGAATTGGGGTGAATATAAAAATATCAGTATACTTAACCGTGTGTGTTATCGTCAACAATAAGAAATCATTAATAATGAGAGAACACCAATTACCTGGCCTCAAATAAGGAAATTCCCTGTAAAAGAGCACCACAGGAAAATAGTTCATTCTAGGGCACTATCAAAAACACCCAGAAAAGACCCAATTTAGAACAATTAAATTATACTATTACAAATTTTTATTCACGTGTTCACATGAATGTAGTAATGTATTCGCTTTTGAAAGACTTTTATTAGATTTTCACATTTATCTTAAATGCAATTTGCCAGTTCACAATCGTACGGGCATAATGGGAAACAATTTTTTATTTATTTATATTGTTTTATAAATAATCTTCCAAAAAACAGAAAGCTTTCTCTGTATGTGGTAAGCAAAATGCCTTATTGGCTGGAAAAAACTTATATTTCATAAGCTAGTGAGCATTGAGAAATGAGAGCAGTATAAAAATTCGACGTACTAATAATATCTGGTACTTAAGGAATACAAATTTATATTGGGATGGAAGCGAAGAAAATTCCGTTCGACCTTTATACGCCTATTCGACCACGCTATAACTGCAGCATATGAGAGTTCGCAGACCCACTCTAGTCAGAATTATATAGTAGGATAGTAGTGTATGACAAGGAGACAGTTATACCACACGATATGCGTCCGCAAGGGTTATTTGATGATACTGAATACCGCCAGGAAGATGTATATTATTTATGTTTTATTAGAATCTTTGTCCAGCAAAAAGGTGCGGTTATAAAGGCTGTATATTTGAAAGTGGGACATACTTATAGAGTGCGTTATATTCCTGATTCTGAACCCAAATAAATAATAAATTAATGAACTTAAATTTTACAAAAAATATTTTTTTAATTTTTTTTTATCGAATACCACTTGTGAACAACATTAGTTATCGAAATCTATGCACATCACTATTATTGCTCCGTCGAGCGGCGGGTGGCGGCACGGCGGCGAAAAACAAAGCACAGTTCGGGGGTGGGTGCGCGGGCGCATACGCGAAATTGTTGTTTGCAACTTCAAACAGTGCACGCGCGACCTTGATCTAATGAAGACACGTAAATTATTTGTACTTCCGCTCGCCCGATCGCCGCAAAATAGATATTTATTCTAACGTCGAATTGACTGAGATGGTGCGACTTAACGCAATAAGTGGTGACAGTGTGAGGCAAGCTATTGAAATCGGAGTTTACGCGGAGGAAGTGAACAGTGTCGAAGTGTTGCGTGAGAGTATTATCTCAGCATTTTATACTGTGATTATGCCGTGCTAGACTACGCTTTGGGGAAAACGGTGGACATTTTGAACACTTGCTCCGTACCACGTAAGTGTAAATACTACAACTATAATCATATCACTATTTTTTAAATTTGGAACAGCTTTGTTTTGTTTTGTTAATAGAGAATTGTCACTTTTAAGACGATTTTTAATCAAAATTTTCTCAAGTGTGGAAAGAAATTAATTCGAACACATGGTCCTATCAAATGGCCACCGCGCGGTCCTGATCTGACGCCCCTTGATTTTTTCTTTGGGGTTATGTACTATTTTTCCGATATAAATAACCTTCCTTCACCCTGTGATCCAGTGTTCAGAAATCTCAGTGAACTGTTACAATATAAGTTGCCAGAAAAAGGTTAAATTTTATTCGTGGGTTACTTGATAATTACTTTAATTTCCGCTTAACACTGCTTACGAGCTCTAGTACATGTAATGTGTTACTCCTTTTGAATATAATAATTTTTTTAAATTTCTTCTCTAAATAAACAGGCCCACCGATGTTTTGGCAAAAGAATTTTTGTTCTGAAATCTGATAATTAGTCTCTATTTTGTCTGAAGCACTTTACGTCTGGCTTGGCTTTATTTTCTGATATAGATATAGTCTATATAAAATTCAAGCCTTTTTACTGTGGAAGACACATTTGGGGTTAAGACGTTAAGCACTTCATTCTGTTTTCCTCTTGAGATTTAAAGTCAGGTCGCTCGAAAAAGAACGCGTAATTTTTAATAATTGACTGATATATACCGTTTTTGACGCCTTATATTGTAAAAGTTCACTAAGATTTCTAAGCACTGGATCACAGGATGAAGGAAGGACATTTATGTCTAAAAAATACTTTTCTAACTCAAAAATCACACTTTTTTGTTCTTCTAACGGTAATGCTTTTGGTCTACCTCTTTTCATCGTTAATGCGTTTATGTTACTTGTTTATTACTATTTTCAATTATTAATGACATTATGAACGCGGACTTTGTACAATTATTTTCACCATTATGAATATTTTGGGCAGTTTCGAATATTTACTATCAAATGACAGCTAAACGATTATGAATTAACTGATTATAATTCGTTCGCATTTCTTAGTACCTACAAATTGAATTTACATTTGTAATAGTGAATTAAACTAGTAATTAATATAATAATTGTAATAAAATATAGCTTGCAAAGATAATCCAGTAAAACTAAATAAGGTAGACTAGGCACTCTGTAAAAATTTGATTATTTTTGTTTTTGATCACTTTTTTATTTAGACAGCTGGTAGTAGGTCGCTAGCGTTCAGAAATTATTCCTGGATTTTTTTTTTGCTTACTGGCGGAGGGCCGACATCCAATGTAACTGTTTTTTGTTTTACATAAGTTTTATACTTTTTAATTCTACGGTCGACTGGTGGGTTACACAGAACCTATACTTCGAAATTTCTGTTTTTTTTATACAGATATATTATTTTATTTTATTTTATTATATTTTATATTATTTTTTTACAATTCATATTTATTGATTATACCACTATTTGTACCTACGCAACACATAATGTCAGATGATGACTCTTTTTATTCAGCTTGCAACTCGCTTTCGTCTTTTCTTTCTCTTGACAGTGCAAAATCTGAATTTCTGAGTACTGATACCCTTGGCGATTCATTAACGTGCGAATTCCAAAACTTCACGAATCTTCTGAACGTTTGTCATGTAAATGCCCAAAGCATCCCTAGCCACGATAACGACCTGCTTGATACTTTCTCTTCTTCTAATATTCATGCTATTCTCATTTCAGAATCCTGGCTTAAATCAACCCTTGCTTCTACTTCTCTCAGTCTTCCTGATTTCATATTACTCCGCAATATATTATTAATACAAGCGCGACCGATGTGAAGAAAATAGGCTCTGTTTTAAAGCTGCAAGAAATAGGTGTAATCAAATGGCAAGAGCAGCCAAACGTAAACATATTTATGAGAATATTTTACATTCATCCCCCATTAACACCTGGAAATTCCTAAAATCCATTGGTGTAGGGAAACCGCAAAGTTCGTACAGTATAACTTCTTCCTTCTCCTTAAATGAGCTAAATACTCATTTTGCCAAAACTGCAACTTTAGGCACCAACACCAAACAACAAAGTATTGCGTTTATAAGAGAACTGCCCAAAATTTCAAATTCTGTTTTTATTTTCACCTCAGTAACTGAAGAAGAGATCGGGAAAGTGGTTTTGTCAATCAAATCTAATGCTGTTGGGGGCGACGACGTATGTAGAGTTATGGTAATGTGTATTTTAGAATGTGTACTCCGTATTATCACGCACGTAGTTAATTTCTCGATGATGACTGGGGCTTTCCCTTCTCTGTGACGAAATGCTCATGTAATCCCTCTTCCAAAAATTACTAACACCAGTCTACTCAAGCATTACCGTCCCATCTCAATTCTTCCTTTTTTTTCTAAAGTCTTAGAAAGCTCCCGCTCCTATATAAGACAAGCTCAGACCAAATTATCTTTGAAGCGCATGTTGCGCAAGCATCTGTTTGATAAGTGTCAAAATCAAGACTCTGTATAATGTTGCTTTGGGTATATGTATTATATTATTTATTATTATAATATATATGTAAGTTCATTATGTTTGTGTAATAAGTATGTTTATATTATGTTATTTATATATACCATACAAATTATCGATTAGCTTTCCAGCATATTATTATTGTTCTTCTTGTTTAAGGGTCGTATTCTAGAACTCTACTCAATGCTCAAGTCAGGATTTGAGTATGGTTTAAAGCACTTGACGTCATACTCAAGTCCCTGCCATTAGTGTCGTATTTCCAGTGCTTGAAATCATACTCAGATATTGACTTGAGCATTGAGTAGAGTTCCAGAATACGAATCTAAGTGTAGCACCAACCTATTGTGTTTTTTCTGTTTGATCCAATGGTCGACCGGTAGAGAATGCCTTATGGTATTGAGTCCGCCATTTGAACTTCAGTGTGTTATACAATAAAGTTTAAATAAATAAATAAATAAATCCAGAAACCATTGTTGGCTTAGTCTAAGCGCCTGCAAAACTATTATTAACAACACTACTATAAGAAGGAACAGCAGTAAATAATACGAAAACCTTCAGAAATAAAAGTAAAATATTGCTTTTTGTATAATTACTACATTACTCGCTAAAAAGTATTCAGGTGATATTCAATATTCATATTCACTTAGTCATTGTAACTGATGTAATAGTTCTTAACATAACGTAAAGCCCTGCAGGGCATCGCAGTTTGTGTTATTTAATTTAAAATAATTCAACTTTGTAATATAATGATTTCTTCTTCAGCTAAAAAAGCTAGAAATGAAGTTCACAATATCAAATTTAATGCAAATATTAAAGAAAGTAACATAGTGTTGATAATAAAGTTAATATACGACACTGTAAGAAGTCATGAAGGTACTAAAGTATACTTTTTAGATATGTTACAAGAGAAGCACTTACAGATCGGTACCTGCTGCTATCGATAAAGAATGAACGTTTGGAACGAAGCTAGGCGCGAAATTGTGCCAACATTCATCTCTGTCGATGCCGAAAAGATTCGATGTTATTTCGCTTTATTCCAGTTTGTCATAAGTTGAATGCGGCCTTGCACGACGAAGCCCCCAGGAGTAAAACTAGTTCACTAACACGAGCAAACGAAAATGGTGATAAAAAAACAAAAATGAAGGAGAAAGTTTTCTAGTTTCGTGTTTTTCTTACGAATACCATGTTGTTAAAATGTGTTTCGAAGTTACAATGGCGTCTGAATATTGCAGACACAAATTGCTTAGGATAGTAAAACGTATTCCTGTATTTATGGTGCACGTGAGATGGACTGATGGTTGTTCCTAAACTTTTCATATGCAAAGGCTTCAAGTTCAATTCCCTGTTGGAACAGCAATGTAGAGAACGATTTTTTCTTATTTAGTCCCGGTCTGCGTGTTGTAGGTTTAGTTAGTTTGATACCATATAATTTTGATCACAGTATTGTCACTGTTTCGAATAATAAATAAAAGTTGCTATTTTACATATTGAAACATACACAACGCATGTTTCAGTCAGCCGTGACCATGGGATTTGTAAAGAACTTGAACGTTAGTTTGTTTAAAAAAAAACAATCATTTTAGATCTGAAAAAATAGTTTCACATCCAATTTGTAGAGAAAACTGAAGAACTCGTTACACGGAACACATTATTTACAACAGTAGGTAATCATATTTCGGGAAGAACAACTCGAGACAGAAACACGAATTTATGTGTAGGAATAATATATGAATATATGACGGACTACAAAATTGTTTTGCCTCTCCAACCTTTTTCGAATAAACAATCAATTTCCGTTCAAATTTGTTCAGTAGTCATGGACACTCATATCCCAAAATCCGACTTCACTTTTTTACACTCTCTGTATAGCTGACATTTGTTGACAATACAATTTAATTTAATAACCATGGCCGTCGTATTAAGGTGGGAATTTTCCTTGTCAAATTTATTTTTATCGCGAGAAATGTATTTGTCGTGAAGCGTCACAACTTAATAATCATTTAATGTAATATCTGCCCTTTAATATTTCCTGACACGTGTAAACTTTTTTACCTGCCTGGAGATTTATTTTTACCTTATAAGGACACATCTCCAATTCGAATGTTGTTTCTAGAAAATAAGCATTTTCGATATCATTCCTTTTACACCACGAATTCACGTAATTTACAATTTCGACGGAAATATTATGTAAATAAGAAATTTTTATCAAAATCGTAAATTACATTCATAAATATAAACGTGTGAGTGAAATGAAAGCTTATTATATAATAAGCTAACAGATGATTATAATACTTAGAAATTGAGAAAGAAGACGACGCCAATCGTTTAAAATAAAAAAGCGCAAGATATATTTTATTAGAACATTAAACGATTGGCATCGTCTTCTTTCTCAATTTCTGGGTATTATAATTTTCTAAATAATATAATAATTTTTTTTTAACGAAACTCGAATAGACAGGCATGAAGGAAAATCTATAGATATAGAAGGCGAAGAGATTGCACTTTCGACCATTTTAAGGGCCTATTCGGTACCGTTCGGCAAGTCATCGGGATCATAGGAAAGACACTGTTTAAATGTCATTAGAGAGTGATCGATCGTCTCTAAAAGAAGCCGTGCTCGTTTGTCATGGGCCAGGACACTAAATGGATCCTCAATAAACGAGGGTTATTTACGAACCACTCTCAAGTCGGACAAAAAACACATGAAAAGAGTAAATCCGACAGATATATGTTTGGAAAAGTTTCGGTTTCGAAGATCATTAATTTCAAGTGTTTTTCTTTCCTCACTACCTTCTAGTGTTGTGGGTTTCGGGAGTGTTTTTTCACTTTTGTTGTCATATCGTGAATAATAGGTTGAAATGAATCATGTCAAGTCGCTGAACAGATGCCAGAGTACAATATTGAAGGTTACCTAAATGTGCTTTTCTGAAACTCTAGTAAAAGGGGCAAACCGATATACATAATTTTTTTTATTCTTTTTTTATAAAATAAAAGTCTTTTGAACATGGCGTCGTGTCCAATCAAGCAACAAACTCACACCACCACACGAGGGTACAACCGGCTCGGAGACCGTAACAGAGAACATAAACAGAAAGGTGACGTTCTTAAATTTGTGTGCCAAGTACTTACATTATACATACGAGTAATAGTGTGTAAATTTCCCGTAATTATACATTTTAAAGATTATGTACGTACAGTCACTTATGGTACGGTTTACCATTTACGAATTTTTCCTTATACTTTTCTCAGAACGATACAGATCCTATCTGTGCCGGTTCGCGACAAGTCCTGAATATCAGGTTACTAAATAAATGTCTTTTTTAATCTATGATATTAATCTTCCTCGAGTTCCTTTGATAAAACGTCTAGATAATGTTGGCACTTTGGTTTTTTAATCCAAGACCGTAGAGATACGCGTCGTACATCACTTTAAACGTCGGACATAAACTTTCCAAAAAGAAGGATTCCATAATCACCACATCGGTACAAAAAAATAACTCAAGAAAACTTCTTACAAGCCTCGTAATGAGCTTGTTTCGTACTTTTAATTATATTTGCAGTGGCTTGTTACTGCGCATGGTCTAATAAGTGCCGCAAGTATCTTGTTCAAAGTCTATCTAACTTCCAAAATACATTTTACGAGTATAAATATTACGTGGATGATCCCAATTTAGCCTCCCCATAAACTAGGGTTCAACAAGGCGAAGCATTATCAACTTTACTACAGCTCTCAAGTACCTCATTATCCCGGAGAATATAAAACACAAGTTTATGGTAGTGACAGGAAAATTGCTTTTTTATAGTTTTATAAAAATGCTAACGTGAAACTTAAAATATGGTTTGGTTTAATAAAGCTTTTAATTACTTTATAACGTTGACAACTTTTTGATGAATCTATTACATTATTTCATAGCGTATCTGTTTTTTCTATAGCCTCGTTGTTTTTGAATGAGCAATACACCATATTTATTAAAATTTTCATGTGGTGATTTTAAAAATAAGGGCAAATTTTCGAAATTTTTGATCCGCTGCTGCTATTTGTAATGAATATAATAATAATGAAATTTTTTCAATGATCATTGTTGTATAGCTAAAATAGAGACAATATTTTACGATACAACCGGTGATAACTCAATGGGAGAACGGTTGTTTTTCGATGGGAAGATGATCGTTTCGAATATCTGTGTATGTAGTTAGGACATCAATTTAAAGTTACATATATTTGTTATAATATTTAGTAGCAAAACTGTAAAGGTAATGAAACCTGCATATCAAAGAAGGTACAACTCTTGGAAATCGCGAGAAGTGCGCAATCAATGTTGAGCTGGCGTAGCGAACTACGTCCTAAACCCTATCGTAGCCGTGAGACGTATAATTGTGAAGGTGGTTAAGAATAATGTGTCATATTTAAGAGGTGAAAAACATAAATATGACACCTCTTTGACGAAAATCTATCAGATGACTACTAACATTCAAATACATATTAAACATATAGTTTGTTAAAATTTATTGCCTTCCTGTTGACTTCAGGTCAATAAACTGGAAAGTACTTTACAAACGAATGCGGAGAGGAGGTCCTCTAATGCTCAACAATATTGCAATGCGCCTCGCTTGGTCGTCATATTGCATTCAATCCTACCGTTTTATTATGTACTTTCTACTTCAAGACTATAGCTTTTTTGAACAGTTAAAGTAAAAAAAACGACGTTAGTTTAGGATGTCTGGCTGTAACGATACAATCAAATCTGGGCGGGCTTACGCCGCAACCTCAGTAATAAAGAGACTGAAATAAAGAGATGTGAAAAGTAGTTTTAGGGAAACTGACAAAATAAATAAAAAAGCGAACATGGCACCAATCTTGTATGCTATTCAGTTGGTGCCAGATATGAAAAAATTGTATTTGATGTGATAAACGACATAAGTATTAGTTTTATTTCGTAAGTTTATTGTCTGTTTTCAATATTGTTAGTTTTAAATCTTCGTTACTTTGTTATTGCGGGTGCAATATAGGGACAGTACATTAAATATTGTAGATAGGATATTTTGCTTAATGGACACATTATTTTATTTCAAAAGTAATTACATACAATAATACAGCATTCAAAGATTTTTAAAGTTGCTTGCCTCATCTGGGAATCGAACCTACAAAATGCGAAAAAAAAGAAGGCTGTAAATTCTAATGATGCCGATCGAAAGGGATGTATCGACGGTGTATCAAATATTAATTCTTTAAAGTAACATAGTACATCGAGCGTCGAGCGCACTAAGTTTCCGGAACTGGCCCCTTACATAAACAATATTTAAAAAATAATTACAACATTTGAAAATGGAACTCTTTGGCTGTAGAATACAGTTTGTATCATCTGACTGTGACATACCCTTCATGAGATTCGGGTATCTTTAGGCCTTGGCATGAGTCAAATACAATCAATACTACACAAATATTTGGGTGTGAAAAGCTGTGCTCTCACACACAATTTGACTGAGGCTCAAAAAACGGATCGCGTCACTTGGTGCAATGCCATGCTTACCACATTCAACGAAGGGGCGTCAAATTTGGTGTGGGGCATAATAACAGGTGGCGAAATATGGATTTATAGTTATAATCCCAAAACAAATCAGCAATCGAGCGTATGGGTGTTTCGAGATGAGTAGACCAAAAAAAAAAAACCAACCAAAGTGGCGCTAAGCGGATGGTTGCATCTTTTTTTAATAAAACTGGACACGTGGCTACTGCTGCTTTGGAGAATAGTTGTGCTGTAAATAGTGATTGATACACGACCATTTGTTTGCCGGAAGTTATTGACAAACTCCGTAAAAATAACCGTAAACGCCGTATCATCGTGCCAGTTCTCACACGGCCAGACAGACAAATGAATTTTTGAAGGTGAACAACGTTGACTTATAAGCCATCCCAGGTACAGTCCCGACCAAGGTGCCAACCTTGTGACTTTTATTTATTTCCAAAAATTAAGAACCAGTTACGCGATCAACGATTTTCATCACCTGAAGAGGCTGTCGAAGAGTATGAAAAACATGTTTCAGAGATTGTCACGGAGGAGTGGCATAAATGTTTTCAAAATTGATTCATTCGTATGAAAAAGTGCATTAACGCTAACAGAGAATAATTTTGTGAAACAATAAATTCATTTCTGACAATTTATAGTATTTTTTTCTTATTCATTCCGGAAACTTATAGTACGCCACACGTATCTTACATTAATGGAACACCATGAAATTTTACATTTAATTTTTAAAGTTTGAATGCAGCTTTATATACTTTCCCATTACAATATTCAGAGCACTTTTCCTCCGTGTCGCATAGCTGTGCGACGCCTATGTACTCATGCCTACGTAGAACACTGCTTCGATCTGTCAATAGGTCAATTAGAGCCCACGGATCTCCACTCGCTGCGATTGACAATAACTCTCCTATTTCTACCTCTTATCTTAAAGGATAAACTAAAGTAAGAAATGTCTACACAAAACAAATCGGCAAAATGTTGGTCCACAATCAATAATACATATTCGCTTCATTTTAAGTATTCGGTTTTTCACCATCAGCCCACGGCAACCCTACACATTATGTAGTCTGTATAAATGATACAAGCCCTTATATTACTCCAGCTTCTTCGCAATAATATATCTCTTTTATTTGAGATCATGTAAGCAATATTGTAAATGTATTTTGATCAAAATATACTAAAACCGATAGATATTATCGCTTGCTTTGATTTCAGAAGCACAAAACGAGAGAAAAGCTTTAAATTTTTCTTCGACTCAGGTAAATTCTAATGTTCCAGAAACAGTTCTGGGGGCCTACCATGAGCTCTTAGAGCAATCCTTTTTAAGCCTGTAAGTTGGATTGCCTGACAAATTCAAATTCGTAGACCTAACGAAAACAATTCACTGTCCATGCAGTTTACTTTCCCCATTCGAAATCCGTAAGCAAAATCGTATCATGACACGAAAAATAAGCAATTCAAAAAAAGTGACTCCGTGACAAACTTTTTTAGATTTTATTACATTTTTAAGAAATTTCGTTTAAGCTTTATTATATTTTCAGTTTCATAATTATGTGCTATCTTTATAGGCTATATAGCCAATTATCAATAAATAAATACAATTAATTATTGAGCATTTTTTGAAAATTTTAGTTCGAGTTCCCAATTTTTAAAGTATTGTTGATAAATGTATTGGCATCAATGTTATTGCAATTTTTATACGAAATTTTAATAATGTTGTTGACCGAAAATCGTAAAATAACTTTTGAATAGTACCAAATTGTACTTTAT
The DNA here is from genome assembly GCF_003589595.1 of Hyposmocoma kahamanoa. NCBI lineage: Eukaryota > Metazoa > Arthropoda > Insecta > Lepidoptera > Cosmopterigidae > Hyposmocoma > Hyposmocoma kahamanoa. Next base: position 361,167 of record NW_020654289.1, read on the forward strand.
TGCAATCAATGAAAATGTACGTATACAAGATACGTTCTAATTATGTTATCAAATTACAAATTCGCCTTATTAATTTCAATGATTATGACTAGACATGACATGTAATTTTGTTAAAAATTACATATATCATGTAAAGTATGATTGAAAAGTTGCCGATATTACAAAACAACGTAATAAGTATAATAAATAATAAAATTAATAAAAAAATATAATTATTCTCATTTTGAACACAATCGATTAATAGAGCTTGAACGCTCCCGGGATAGTACATACTGTCTATTTCTTTCATATGATTTAGTATGTAGTTCTATCTCGCTCTTGTTCGATGTCAGCCAGCCAGCCAGAAACAATAATTAACGTTTAAAAAGGAAAAGTCATCATCCTGCCATGCCATTCCCGTTCAATTTTGTGTATGTCTTGATACGAATTTAAGAAATTCAGTTTTACCACATGAAGTGAATTGCATGGAGCTTGTCTGGCTGCTAATAAGCTCCTAGTAGGCCCCCTGTGTGCTCTTGGCTGCGATTTGTTATTCTGGAGGACTGCAGTCACGTTACATCCACAGAAAAAAACCCTAGCATATGAAATTGAGATTGTCGAAACAAATTCAACGATGTGACATTGTCATTATCATTTCAGCTCCTGGACACGCCTCCCCGAAGGATCGCCACAACGGTGATCCCGCTACCTTCATGTCATATAATATTCAAAATTGGTTAAATAGTTTAGATCTGCGGAGGAAACTCATGAACACACACAAGCTGCGGAAATTGCAACTTTTGTTCTCGTGTAAAAAGATTATGAGGTGAAAAATATAATAGCATATTCAGAATACGCATGTTGAGAATTTATTTCTTTTATTATGTTCCATATCCATGATCCTTTGGTTGACATAAAGTACATTAAACGAAAGTAAATTGAATAAAATGAGTTACCTTATAATCTCCCAAGTCAGTGACAGAACAAGTAAGAACAGCCTCCCTGCCGAGGGCCACAGTGACGTTCTGGATGGGCCCCGCAAAATCCGGCTCGGCGTCCCGCAGCGACACCGTAGGGCCCACGCGACTAAACGACGACGTGGTCTGGTGCCGCATACCGCTTTTTATCACTGTAACAATAACAATAATAGTTATATAGGGTGCAATTTAATTAACCAGAGAAAAAATTAAGGGATAACAGCACCCATAAACATAATCAACCGTCACTATGAGCACCCATCTTACCCTTACAGCGCGAAAGAAACCAATACGTCTACGTTCGTATGTCTTGAACATTTTGTTGCAAGTATCTGATTTTTTCACTTGCTACAGCCATCCCAAATATATTTCAACCAACGAAACATCAATTGAAAAATAAAATATGTCACGAAATATAGAACCATTTTCAACATAATTCGCATTGAAAACCAGTCAAAAGCGGGCGAGCGTAGAAAGCGTGAACAGGTAGACCACAGCTTTGACAAACTTGTACAAAAGTTGTGAAATATTCGACGAAAGTTGGTCCTCAACGTGCACTGCATTAAAATACAGAGTGCTGAAACTGTCCGTTTTAGCCTACTGATAATGCTGTTATAGATAATAATCTTGATGTATTGTTTCTCTTATTTGTTTGAGTAGGGATAAAATTTATTTGATTAGCATTAGCGATTGACATAAAATTTTTATAATCTTAATTTAATATATATAATTTGATTTAGCATATTACACTTTGATTTTTAATGTATTGTAATGACTGATGTAATGTGATGTATAATGTCTATGGGTCTTTGTTGCCCGAATTAAACGAATTTTATTTTATTTTATTTATTTTTATAGAAATGGATTAAAAAAAAATTCCAACGCCTTTTCATATCTGCACACGCGTAGACTTATAAGTCCTCATAAGGTAATTTAGTAAATGTTCTGTGCTTACTTGTTTAAATAATTTAGTACATCACCGTGAGAGCGTAGGTCCTGCCAGCGATGTTCTTGCTAAAAACCAGTGCTGTGCAAACCGAGTTTGCATTAAAAAGTTTTGCATTTTTTGTGTGATAAATAAATAAATGGTTTAAAATGGCTCAACTGTCGCAAAGCTAACTCAGTTGAGATAACTAATTATCGCTTACTTTTACTTAATAAAAGCGGAAAAGTTTACAAATCAAGTAATCGACGGCACATTGACGTAATTAATTCGCATTTACTCATTTTAGTGAAATTTAGTCTTTGCCCTCACCGGCATGGCATGGCAGTGGTAAGTACGTGTGAAGTTTATACACGGTGCCGCATAATAGATATTTGTGTTGCCAATATATCCCACATATTCATATGAAAAGCTATATTGCTATACATATTTTTTATCTCGAGAATGAATTGCCTTTGGCTTACTCAGGACAAAGGTAGCCATTGAAGTTCATTCAAAATTTCGATAAACGTACTTAACGTACAGGCATCAACATTATGAGTTGATACAGTTGAGCATGTTGGAATACAGCTGACAACAAACCGCGGAATGTTGTTTTGCAAATTACAAATTTCATTTTTCCGGATCACTGAACTGGAATATTAAAAAATGCTGCTCAATTTGATGATACCAACTCATTTATAATATTGCAAATAAAAATAAAAAACAAAGAAAGATGAGAATTTCCTTGATAATCAAAGATAGAGATAAAGCAAGAATTGGAAAATTACATAGGTACATAACTCCGCATAGACAAACAATGAAGAAAAACCTCGTGATCAAAGCTGCCTTGTTCAAGTCCTTTGGATACCTGTCATAAAAGTATCAGTATGCATTTACTAAATCTATGATTTAACCAAGTCCTCGTTGAAAATGAAATATTCTTTTGCCGCGCAATTTGCACCGGAAAATTCTGTAATCGTTCGCTTATCGCACCCACATAAAGTCCCTTTCCGTTTCACCACACAAAAAATAATGTATTCCCATCCCGTACCCCGCGAATATCACTACAAATATCACACTTTTACCTCCTCCGAGATACTAACCGGACACATAAAGTAGTAATTTATGTGACATTGTCGACCCTCAGTCAAGCAAGAGTGGGGCCCTCCGACCCGGCCCTATTCAAATTAGCCTACGATGTATGCTTCCACTCCAATTCCCTCCCTGTAATGGTGTGCTCCCAACTTGGCTAACGTTTGTCTAAACTGTGACCAAGCTGGTTTTGAAATATTTTGCAATCCTAATTTCCCATTTAATTATTAATATTTCATTGTGTCCCAGGAGGCGGACATCTATTGTAAGATACGTATGAAGACTTTTGCCTTTTTTATGTAAGAGTATTCTTAAGTCTTTTTATTAAATGTGCGTTCGCGCATATCATTCTTTTTTCTTTAAATGACATATAAATCAAATTATGTAACTTCAGAGTGTAACCGAGAAGGGACTTGCTACTGTCTGTTGCTGGCTGAGGGATAATTTGTTGACCCTAAACAACGACAAAACAAACTTTATATGTTTTTCTAAATGTATTAGTTCACAGCCAGCGAGTAATTTTGTAATTAAAACTCATTGCTGTGAACCCGGACGACGTGATCCCTGTACATGCCCACACATTGAAAAACTATCATCCACTAGATACCTTGGCATCATTATAGACCAAAGATTATCATGGTTTCAACAAATTGACGCAGTTTCTAGTAGGATCAGAAAACTCACGTGGATCTTCAAGAGTCTAAGACATGTACTTCCGGCGTACCTTCTTAGAAGAGTGTACATTGTACTGGCGCAGTCCATAATAACCTATTGTATCCCCATATGGGGTGGAGCTGTAAAGACCCATTTTATTGATGTTGAAAGAGCTCAACGTTCTTTGCTGAAGGTAATACATTTTAAGAAGTATAGCTTCCCAACCGACCGTTTGTACTCCATTAGTGATGTGCTCTCTGTGAGAAAACTATACATCCTTCTTGCGACCTTAAAATTTCACAAACAGTTGCCATACAGCGAAAATAACCAGAAAAAGCGTAGAACTTTCAGAGTATCTCATCGCACAAATAGTACCTTCGCTAGTAGACAAAATGAAAAACAGGCCTCTCATTTATTTAATCAACTTAATAAGCATTTAAATATATATCCTCAAAACTCATATAATTGTAAACATACTCTTATTGATTATCTTAAAACGCTTAATTATGAACAAACTGAAGCATTATTAAAGTTCATCACGTGACAATATGCACACGCACTCGGACATCAGTAGCCGCAAACACTGAAACATACACACTCACACGCTCGCATAAATACACTCATACACATGCACACATACACACACACGCTCACATACGACACACACACATTTTTAATAAGTTCCTTCTAACCCGTAATTGGTAAAGTTGGAGAATTCAAACCTAAATAGTAAAATAAACAAGTACCCATTTGTACCAACTAACATTAACAACTAAGCATTTGTTTTTTTTTAAATTACTAACCAATTTCTAATTGTAATTTTAAAAATTGTATCTGAAGTTCTATTTATGGAAGAGCGGAGTCCTCTGACACAGGTACATTTTACTTATTAGAGGGCTCCAACCATGTTCATTGTACTATAATTTTTGAAATGCAATAAAGATTTTTATTATTATTATTTTTTTATTATTATGTAAATTCACTTAGTGCTGAAAACGGCTTTTGATTTGGTTTATCGGTTAATGGTTTAATCGACAATAACAATAACATAACAACAGTAACAGATTTATTTTCATTGTGTCCTGCCAATATCCATTATTAAATCATAAATAACAAATCACACAATCAGTCTTTCAAGGGTCCTTGAGTGGAAAATTACACTTCGTTGCGTGAAAAATTTACATTTTTGCTGAAAAAGTTACATTTTACAAGTTCGTTTTTTTAATTTAAAATTCTAACTTAAAATATGCCTATAGATTTTAAGTGCCTGGGCCTATAATTTATAATTTTCATATATGCCTAAATCCTAAAAATAAAATAGTAAGTACGCACTAGAAAAAACAAGCTCTAACCAGTAATTGATTGATTTCATTTTGTTTACGCTATCTTTGAGTTACTTTGTTGTCTAATTTGGGTGCGTTCGTAAACTATTTAGGGTTCATGACAACAAATATAATTGAATTTAAACAATTTCAACGTCCTGAAAAGTTACAAAAATTGTATTAAAAGTTAAATAGATATGACGCGAGAAGCTCAAAGTTGAGAAGAATGTGGAAGGTATCTGGCAGCACTTAATATACGGTACGATGCGTCAGGGTTGCGACGACGTTGCTTTGTGACCTTGCGTTGTACTACATATTAATCAGAACGACATGCCACATAGTGCGTTTATACGGCACACCACCGCAAGCAACTTAGTACGTTGAAATCATCGCGTTGCGACGACGCATCGCCCGCCCGTTTGGCATCGCTTTTGACCTTCAATATTGAAATTGCGGTCATCATACTCACATTACTGCTTGGTGGCAGAAATGTGTATGGCGGTAGAACGTTAGACAATTTCTTTCACAAGGAGCTCTATTGTTGCTATCTAATCCGTAAATTCTTAATAATTTATAAGAGAAATGAAAAAAAAAGTTTATTGAAATTAGTCGCCACAAAACGTATATCTTTTATAAGGTATACAAATCAGATGATTGAATTGATGGAAACTGGCCCCCGTCGTTTGCGTCACTAGGAAAGTAGGTAGGGTAATATTGCAAATGCCTTATATACACTGAGAAGAAGGTTTTAAGCGTCCTTACTATCCCTTAAAAAGTGGTACAATATCGAATAGGTATAACACGAGATTAAATTTTCATTAAAAATTTTGTTCCTAATAACTCGAAAAAAAGAAGACACAACAAGAGTGCACCAGATTCCTTCCCCGAAAAGAAGCGGTATCACATGGCCCCAAATATGATTTCAGACGCACGATTTGGCAAGAGATATGTAAAGCTTGACCAAGGGTAGAACAAATTTTGTTGAGACATATATAGATTTCCATGAACAAATTTAGGAATCATTTATAGAATATACCAATATATATAATATATAATACCATCAATAATGTACACCTGTCTTTTGTAATACTAACATACAATCATTATAATATTCTGTAATATGCGCTTATTTACCTTGAAATTATGCTTTTACACGCCTATGTATCCTTTACTGGAATCAACTAACTCCCATTATCATTGTTACAGCCTGTATTATTACATTAGCCGTGTTCTAACCAAAATTTTTGGACTGGCATCATGTTCGTTTTAAGTAGTTAACTTCCATTGAATAATACGCTTCCTACATCGTCAGTGAATTCGCTTAACTCATCCTTTATAACATAGTTTTGCTACAGATTTATGTTAAACGAGTAGCTACTTTCGAAATTGAGTGCCGTATTAGCTGGGGACCAAACATTATATTTACAATGTAGATCCACAGACACAAAACAGCGACTGTGTAGTTTTAGTCGCTAATCTGCACAGTGTTGCTACTAGGGTTTTCATCCTGGGAATGATCTCTCGACGACTTTTTGGCATTTTTGAGAGCGTAGCCAATAGCAATATCTCGCGCTTCTATGTCGCTCTGGCGCAAGTCGCGACCTGTCGTGCACCCTACTGACTGATGTTTTTAGTGTCGGGAATATCAACACAAGCCTCTTAAAAACTACTTACAGAATTTTTTACTCTAGTTAAAAGGAATTGGAAGGGCTTTTTTTATAATACCAAGCGACGGGACCAACAAGTCGTGCCTGATGATGGTAAGCGACACGGCTCGACATAACAGTTGCTGTACCACTCACAGCTTTAAACAACAAAGAACTGAGGGGCACTGCCACTACGCCCGACACCCCGAGACGTAAGTTGACAAGTCCCATGTGCCTGTAATTTCACCAGCACCTTTAATTTACCATTCCAAACTGGAATGCAGTAATGCTCACATTGCAGAACTAGGTAAAGCGACAGTACTTCCCTGGGTAAACTCTTTCACAAGGAGCTCTACTGCTACTTAAGCTTAGTATGGTCTGTGAAGATTGAAGAACAATAGTAATGAAACCAGATCCTCTCAATCTGAAACTATATCAAACACCATATAAGTTTCGATTTTATAATTTGAATTACGTGTAGTGGTCGTAGACGGTAAATAATATACTCCATTGAACTTCCAAGCAATAACTAATTTATTTGACAGTTCTCACGGATTTAGATTTATAATTATATCGTAGTATGATGACTGTATGGAAACTTACTTTTTTATACTTTTGAAATACTCTCGAAAGTGTCGATTTCATTTCCCGGGACGAGGAAGCCTCGATTTCTTGCAGTGAAACCGGTGACAGTACCATTATCGTTAAAAAAATACTACTTTTGTTGTGAATTCTTATTATTCACATTTAGTGTTTAATGTCATTGCCGCCGGTGAAGCTGTACTGACCAAACGTTACGCCTGACTGCGTCGGTTGTTTGGACGGACGTGAAACGTACTTGTAAGAACAGCTTGAAATTCCGACACCGATATTGTCCCATGGCACTGCTACGGTGGTTACATAACAATATTGTATGTACGTCTTTACGCAAGTTAGTAGTCGTAGTTTATGTTCAACTTATGTATATATTGCGCATTTGGGTGAATATCAACAAATGCATTTTATTGTAAATTTTGGTGGCGCAATTTCTTTTTAGATTTTCCAGTATCCGAGACTCGTTTGCAATAAAATGAAACATTTTATTTATATATACGTGACCGGGACATAACCATTTCCATTAATTTCAGAGATATAAGCAATTAAAATTTTTTCTCGCCACGAATACTTAGAAACGCCACCAAAACGCTTATCGATTGCACCAGAATTGAATATTGCCACCAAAGTTGGAATATATATAAAAACAAAGACTATTAAGTAAATTTAATTGTGATAAAAATTTGTTTGCCCCTTTAAAACAACGCACAGTTAGAATTTTCTTCTGCTTTTTCTTTTTAATACCATGTGACGGGACAAACGAGTCATGCGCCTGATGGTAAGCTACACGCCTGTCCATAACAGTGGCAGTGCCACTCAGAGTTTTAAATAAGCAAAGATCTGAGGAGCACTGCCACTGTGCCCGTCACCCTGAGACGTAAGTTGGCAAGTCCCATGTGCCTGTAACTTCACCAGCACCCTTACCCTTCCAAACCTAACTATGCTAACATTACTGCTTGGCGGCAGAAATAGGTAAGGTGGCAGTACTTCCCTGGATTTTAGGGAATGAGTTCATTGTTGTTTTAATTGGCAGTTGAAGAACTATGATACACAACGCCATCTCTACGAATGTACTACGGACATTGAGTCTTGATGAGGCATCATCATCATTCACAGCCTGATTGCACCCACTGCTGGGTATAGGCCTCTCGAAGTTTGTGCCATCCATCATGGTCCCGTGCTATCCCGCGTGCGGTCCCGCATCCATTGACGCCTTGTGACGCATACTATGTCGTCGACCCACCTTGCAACAGGGCGCCCGACGCATCTTTTGCCCATCCTCGGCCACCAATGAGTCGATGTCTTACTCCACCTGTTATCACCTTGCCCAACTAGGTGTCCCGACCATTACCATTTGAGTTCCATGATCCGAGTTTCAGCATCCTGGACTTTCGTCCATCGTCGGATCTCAACGTTCGGAACTCGGTCTACAAGGCTGATGCCGAGCATAGCGCGCTCCATGGCCCTCTGTGCAACTCTCAACCTGTATACAGTCTCCTGTGTGAACGTCCACGTCTCGTCACCATACGTCATGGTGGGCAGAAGACATTGATTAAACAAGCGGGTCTTCAGACACCGTAGAACCTTACCTGATTTAAGGATGTCACCTAACTTGCTAAACGCAGCTCATCCCAGCTGGATTCTTTTTGAGATCTCCTTAGGCTGATGCTCTTTACCAAAGGACAGAACATGTCCGAGACAGACGTACTGATCGACTCTCTCCAGCCTCTCATTTCCCACCGTGACAGTGGTTTTGACGGACTGGTGAGATTCGCCATAATCTTCATCTTGGACTTATTCATCCTTTGGCTAAATCTCAAAGAAGCATCATATAGTCGTTCCAGCATCCTTTGGAGGTCGTCGAACCTTGCAAATAACACGAGATCGTCCGCGAATCTTAGGTGAGACTAATGGTGTTACACCATTGATGTTACTGCCGCGGTTATCGAATTTAAGGGTTTTTACGACATCCTCAAGTCCTCGCCGCATTGGAACGGGATTGGTTAAATCGTGAACTCGTACCTGCAGAGTGGCTGAACGGTAGAGCTCCCGGGGCACATCCACGTAGCGGGAATCGATGTGGCAGCGATGAAGAGCGTGGAATACGGCCCAATGTTTGATACTGTCAAAGGCCTTCTCATAATCGATGAAGGCCATGGCAAGGGGCCGGTTAAATTCGAGACATTTCCCCATCAGCTGGTTAACCGTGTGGATATGGTCGACGGTTGAGAAGCCGCTCCGAAAGCCAGCCTGCCCAATAGGCTGCGCTTCGTCAAGTTCACTGGTAAGCCAGATGGACAAAATCTTTGTAAATAGTTTCTAAATCTGAGAGAGCAAGCTAATCGGCCGATAATTGCTAAGTTTTGCAATGTCGCCTTTTTTGTGGATGATGGTGACGATGGCATTCTTCCATTGCTCTGGTGTTCGAGCTTCATGAAGAACTTTGTTGGAAAGTTTCACAAACACTTTTACCACAGGATTTCCTCCTGCTTTGAGTAGTTGAACTGAAACACCATCATCTCATCATCATCGGATGATGGTGTTGATAAGGCACTGAGTAAGAATTTAGAGTTATTACTTTTTCTTCAAATAACCTCATCACGCCTTGAACCTCTGCAACTGCGTAGAGATGTTGTATCGCTTAGCGCCTTTTACCGCATGTACCATGGTGAGTGCTCTGAAGAGCTGTTCAACCTCATCCCCCCTTCCCCGTTCCTGCTCAGAAGCACGCGTGCTGGCCTTCGTAGTCACCGTTTCACTACCTGCCGCATTCCATCGAGTACTAAAAGGTTCGGTGGCTCCTTTCTCTGCCGCACGGTTCCTTCCGGCACATGTCTTCCCTCCCTCTTATGATATGGGGTCCTTCAAACGAGGCGTGAAGAGGCATATTGTAGGCAGGCAGGGTGGAGGTGGCTAGTGCAGTGAGGGTTTCATCGCTGCAATAGGTTCCTTCGCGTTTGGATACCACTTTCTACTTAACATCAGGTAGAGTGGAGTCATTTACCTGTCATGTATAAAAAAAAAACCTGAAAATTCATGTTACTAAGAAAAGGCTTCATATACTGAAGAATGAGCCAGTCTTTTTGAACAATTTCGTAATGTACACGTTTAATTTGAATATTACTACCGGTAGCTTTTAACGCCAGGTGATCGAATCAATGTCAGTAATGTCATTCCCAAACGACACTGATTGATCTGTAGTTGTCTTTAAAAATCCTCCAACTCCATCCGGGGCCCCCGTGATTATTGCGAGTGTGGCCATGGCAAGGGTGCCCAGGAGTTGAAGGATTATTAAATAGAACTGCAGATCAAAGTGTCATTTGGAAACAACATTACTGATATTGATTCGTTTATCTCGCGTTGAAACCTGTCATTGATAATATTAAAATTAAACCTGTAGAAAATTACGAAATTGTAGAAAAAGACTGGCCTTTTCCTCGTAACATGAATTTTCTTAAGGTTGTAAATAAATTTTATTGAATGTCAAGATGTTTCACCACTATGATATTCAATTATTTTTTGTGAAATTACTCCACTAGTTAGTTATAATTGTACCAAGTGTTATTTTTTTCAGGTTATTTGGAAAAAAGTAACAACTCTAAATTAGCATTCTGTGCCTTATTTTGCATCAAGCCTCAATGTCTCGATAAACCCACCGCATGTCCTCATGGTGAACATTTAAGTTTCTACAATTTATCTTCAGAAAACATTCCTAGAGATAGCGTAGTTTATCGTAGTTATTCAACTGCCAATGAAAACAACAATGAACTAAATTTTCGTGTTTGACGTTCTCAACAAAATCATTTAAACAATGATATCACCGTTAATTTAAGTAAAATACAAATTTAAAAGATCGCTAAGGTACAAATAGATAAAAAAGCAATTAAGTAATTTTTCGTTATCTGAAAAATTATGAATAACACTATCTTTCTTAAGTTTATTGGGATAAATAAACCACAATACTTTAAAACAATTTTCGAAAGCGAACGTTATATTCAAAAATATCATAACAATTTAAAATTTGGTGGCGTTTTTAAGTTAAGGTGGTAACACAAACTCCACCAAAACCACCAAATTTAACACACGTTAGATGAAATCTCAAAAAATAAATTACGGGAAAAAAAAGTAAAAGCGTAAAAATCAAACCGAGACGATTAAATTGTGATAAAATAATGACAAAATTAGTCTCTTAATTTGGTTTCAGAATACGACCTTAGGATAAAACAAAAATTGAGCCCACCTGAAGCCAGGAAAGCTGAATATTTTTTGTCCCACGTGCCACCAAAGGGCATATAATTACTTTTTTGGCGGGAAATGGAACCCAGTGCCCATGTTTTTCGCTGCCAGGTCCTAATACACGACTGAGGCTTGCGCGGGGCAAGAACGTAATGGTTTTTAGTTAAACTACTTATCTGTTGCAACCAGTTGAATATTTGCCACCAAAACTACAATTTTCGCGTGGACAAAGTTTGATCAAATACCCAGTCTCTCACATACTGGTAATTGCAATACTTTCAATGATTTTAGTTAGTGCTTCTAATAGTGAATAACATACATGGAATTGCTTTTCTTAAAAGCGTACACATTTTGCCAGAACGACTATTTTATACAATGTAACAGAAAGTGGACACACCAGCAAAATTGAAAATCGGGACATTAATATTTTTTATTAATTATTATTGTGCAATGAATTTTTCGAAATTCTTGCCCTAAACTCATTTTACGTCTAATTAAACTATAAAAAATGAATCATTAATATTTCTTCACTTTACACCTGGTTTCTCAGCTTGGACTCGTAAAATTTACGCATGAGATATTCACCCATTTAAACAAATGGAAGTTATAAAATTAAAACACAAATTGATTGCTTTTGCCTTTAAAAAGTGAAATTCTAAAGTTATATTGTAATATTAATTCAAATTGAAATACAATGTAATCAGCCTTGCAGCGAGCAATGTTTTCGTTATTTTTTCGATAATATATTCTTTATATTTTCGATAATTCGATACTCATGCAATAGTTTGTGCACTGTACTTAAACATCCTATCATCACAAAAAAACATATAGTAAAATATAATAAAAACAAATTTAACAAGTCTATCAAATTTTAAAAATAAAATAAAAATATTAATAAATTAATTTTGTAAAAATCTCCAATGTTTTACATTATCACATCATTGAGGTAATTAAATAGTTGTAGATATACAATACTGAAAAACATGTCTTACATTAAATTGAATTTGAGCCGTGTCGTATGGCGTGTTCTTTAACCAAGTCTTAGTACACACGCACGTAAAGCGATATACACTTCAAACGTTTGCGATTGAATTCCGCATCAATGGCAGAACTGTCTTCAAGGCCCGAGGGCACACAAAGCAAGTGTTCTAATAGGATTTCAGGCTGATGGAATCCGGACGAGCAACGCTGGGAATATTTGCCTAGATACTATTTGAAACCTGATTCAATCTAATTGTAAATCGTATCGGTTTCGAATTCAGGATTTGGAAGGAATGAGGCAGTACGTTCATTTCGTTGTCATAAATGTCGATACAGCCCTGAAGCCGTTTAAATTTGGACCAATGAAGACCCTGCTTTGTAATTACCTACCTTACCCGATCCATAGTGCATGGTTTTTTAAACTTTAACAAAGTCTTTGGTTGGATTAGTCGCTCAATTGTTTCATTTTCTTGTGCTTTTTATCTACGTGAGAAAATCCAAACAAGTCGAATTCTGAAAAATTAAAACTGTATTCTCTGATCAGCGTTTAGAGTTTAGATTTATTTAAGTAGTTTTTATACAGCTCCCCTGTTCCCGGCTGATCACGGTCACCTTCATTTCCAACGTGTAGCAATCGCGAAAACCTAAATATGCGACTCATACAGTTTGTATAGCTACGTATCTAGAATTTATTCATTGTCTTTTTGAATCTCATGTTAAGATTTGCTAAATTATTTATCGTGGGATTTGATTTGACATTGATAGAGTTAATTTACGTAAATATCTATAACTATTATGAATAAATAATACACACGTATATTCAAAGTCACCGTGACTAGATAAAGAAAGAATAACTTTCGTTATCACGGGTGATCTGAAGATCGTCTTCTTAATTCGGCTTAAAGAGAGAATTCGAGTTTGATTGTTATCAATATCAGAAATTCCATCTGAAAACAATCCACTTCGTCCTAACAATAACCCTGTAATCCTTTAAAATCCATTTCCACCGAAATCTTGATATACAAGATTTAAACTCGTAAGCTGCTTTCGAAGTGAGTAAAGTTGTTTCTAACAACATCTCGTTGCCTTCTTATACGGCAGTGGCGATGATGTCATAACGACTTTAATGGGATGGAAGAAGATAAATTATGTGGTCAAGAGAGAACTCTCTTTTTATAAAATGTTGACCCTTTTTTATCGTCATCGGCGGAGGGAAACCATTTCGGTGAAAGTGTGTTGGAGTTCTAATCCCACCTCTGATTGCTACACGTTTCTCACAATTTTTACGATCCCATTTTGGCCCTTACGGCCTAGTGTGTTAAATTGTGGACGACGACTAAAAGCCCAGCCGTTACGCTCTCCTACTTTATTAATGGCCATTATTAAATTGCTAAAGGTGTTTGAGTTGGGTACGTTATGAAATTGCTGTGTACAGGTTATCGTTGTTGTAAACAATTTTAGGTCCCGCGGTCGGATGACTTCAATGTGTTTTAATTTGGCCTTAATGGATACTGCATTCCTATTTGTATTCATATTCTCTTCTGAGCATTCTGAATTTTATATTAACTGCGCTAAAGTTTAAAGCACTTTTCAACGTGGATAAAGTAAACTAAATGTAGTAATGTAATTGCTTCGTACGTGGGGAACAATGTCTGTTTCGAATGAACATTCCGAAAATCATAGTACACTAACCTAACCAAATAACAATGTTTCAAGCAAAGGTGACAATACACGAATCTGTGCTTTTGCACTCTGCCCTTTAAGCTTTATGTAAATATATCACAGTTAAGGGAGTACAACGGCACGAAGTTGTCTTTGTGTCATTCGCTACATTTGAATAAAAAGTAAAGTGGGTACACTGTGTTTATATTTAAAAAACTCCATGGACTTTTTTCTGTTTTTCGTTTAGGAGTGGATGCAATCTTATTGTACATTCAAAGTAAACAGTGCCTGTCTTAGACATTATTGCTAATATAGTGGGAAAACGTTGCTTCTCAATTAATAATAATAATAATAACGCACACACACATAGCCCCGCACTTGGGAAACCCTGTATCGCGGGTGCTATCGACACACACATGGACCACACCAAAACGCATGAGAGAAGTAAATGTAGGCCATACAAATATTTCACCCGGTCCGGTAATCGAACCCGGGTCCTCTGCGTGGCAGTTCAGCATGGTAACCGTTCATCCACGGAGCAATTATGTGGTTGATGGTTCAAACACTTGAGTAAGTACCTTTGCCTTTACTTTCTTCTTTCTACGTACATTACTTATATGTAACGTGATTAGTAATCTTGCCAACGAAGTCAATGTCAAATAATCATTTATTAACGTTTTCAAGTGTAAACATTTTTAAGCTACTTTTTAAACTACTGCTCGTTCAATACGCTGACCTCCCTGAGAAGAATGAGCAAGAAACTCTATGGATTGTTATTTTCAAATAAACTTATAAATAATATGCTTTGGAATACACTTTGAATCACAGTTGTGTGGAATCTAGACTCACGTTGTCTTTCCATACTTCTTTATCTAAAATATACGATAGAAACATCGTCAAAGAATGTTCACAGCCCTTGAGAAACGTGTAAAGTCCTTAATCCACTTTGGGCTGAAGTGGTGATGATGAGTAGAAGTTAGCCATGTTTGTTTTCTCAAATTTATATAATTACAGCGAGGTTACCTTTGTAGACAATTTAACCTTTTATTTATTTTTTAAAGCAAGCAGCTGTTACGGCTCGCTAAAAGCAATAAATCTTTTTTTATATCTAGAATCAACGTTTTGCACAAAACAATAAAGGTTGTCGTTTGATATATATATTTATAATTAGTGATCAATTAGACAATTGCAAAAATAGGTCTAAAAGGATATTATGAAGTAGCGCCGAGCCGGTTAATTTACTTTTCGGTATAATTTGAAAATAAAATATTACTGGACTAATATATTTTATTTATTTCATTTGTTTTAATTTCCTTGTAATGTAGGTTCGTCGAGTGGTTCTTTTTTTATGATACTAGGTGACAGGACGAACAACTTATACTCTTGGCGGAAAGAGACACGCCTGCCCATAACAGTTGCAGACCACTCCTACTGCGCTTGTCACCCTGAGACATAAGTTGACAAGTCCCATGTGCCTGTAATTTTATCAGCACCTCTAAACTTCCAAACCGGAACGCAGTAATGTTCACATTACTGCTTGGCGGCAGAAATAGGTAAGGTGGCAGTACTTCCCTGGCCGATCTTTTACGCAAGGTGGTCTACGGCTATAAAACAGAATTTGTTTTGCGTTCTTGTAAATTTCATAAACTTTAATTGAAAAAGTTTTTTATTTAGTCAAGTTTGATTTAATCTACGCCAAACTGCCACAATTTTTAAATTTTAACTCTAAACAACACATTTTGATAATTTTAATTTTTATATACAGGTGTCCCAAAACTCAACGATAACCTGGGAACAAGATGTTGCCTAGTTTGTAACAAAACAAAAAAAATATTTTAAAAATCGGAGTCATTTTTTTGTGATATAAGCATTTTATTGAAAAATGTTGAAAATGTACGCCCTGTACACCATTTTTAAGTACTACAATTACAAATTTGCTAATTTTGATGTTCTGGTTTTTGTAACGGTAACCCAAATAGCCCAGCTAATAAGCACAATGCCAAAGAAAGCCCGAAGTGCTAAAGTTTCAGCACAAAAAATACTGTATTTAGTTTATTCTTGAAATTTTGAGCAGATATTTTTTCAAGGTAACTTTGACACCCCATACTGTAAAAAAAATGTATCCTTACTACCATGGCAACTTGTTACAAAAATTGGCGCAACAAATTAAGATTAAAATACTAAAATGGTATAAAACCTTCTACGCAGTGCTTCTTAAAAAAAATTATCTTGGTTTTTCTAAAAAGGGACCAATTTAGAAAGGTTACCTTTTCTGAGCGAAAATGGTTTTCAGTGACTCCTAGGTTAATTTAAGTTTCATATTCATGTAGTCGTAGTTAGACTGACTGGTAATTATGATTGAGTAAGTATGATTGAGTGAGGCAAACAGTCGCAAAATTCCACATTTCTCGACAGATATAGGAATTTAAATAAAACTAATGAATAAATTATTATAATTTTATTACAGACTACAGCAAAGGCTCAAACTGTTTTCCACCGGCATCAATACATGCACGGCAACCCTTAAAAATGACCTTTTCACCAATCGTGCATGTAGTCGTAAATTAATCTGTTGTACAGCTTCCGTGATTCTTCGTCGTAATTCGGCAACGTTTGATGTCGGTTTTGCATAAACTTTTTCTTTCAGACAACCCCAGTAAAAAAAGTCTTGGGGGTTCAAATCTAGAGAACGGGATGGCTAAAAAATTGGACCATGGTGCCCAATCCATCGACCTGCGTACTCTTCATTCAGATATTCTCTCACTGGACGGGCATAATGAGCAGGACACCCGTCATGTTGATGAAAATGTGGTTCCCGGAATATGCTGAGTGGCACGTCTTCCAGTAGATCTGACAGATGATTTTGTAGAAAGTCCAGATAAGTTGCACCATTTAAGGTTTCTGGCAGTCCCCCCATCCACAAGTTTATTTTAAATTGATACTGTGAATTATCTTCCCGCATTAAATGTGGATTTTCCACGCTCCAACTGTATAAATTGTGAAGATTAAGATAACCGTCCTTTTTGCACGTTGTTTCATCGGTCCATAAAATTTTGTCCAAGAATTGTGGATCTTCATTGTATTTTTCAAGCATTTGTGAGAAAAAAGCGATCCGGCCGGGGAAGTCGCGAGGTAATAGACTTTGCACACGCTGCACGTAAGTAAGTAAGGGTGGAATCAGTTGCGTAGCAGAATACGATGTACACTGCTTTTTGGCACTCCCGTTTTTTCTTCTACGACGCGTACTGAAATGCTCGCGTCAGTGTCGATTTCTCGTAAAACCTCCTCATCATAATCCATCGAAGGCCTACCTGTACTTCTCCCGCTACCAGGTAAACGACCTTCCGATAACAATCGGTGGACATTGATGAATATTCGATAGTCTGGATATCGTTCAAGGTTCGGATATCACTCGCGATATAACCTGCTGACAGCATTAGCATTGCATCTGCATTCTCCATAAATCAAATGCATGTTAGCGTATTCTAACGCTGTGTATGGAGATGGCATAGTGTACAAAAATCCGAACAACTTGTACCACACCACAATAACGATGTTCAGAAGAAAGCCTGGTCAGTTCAGTTTCCGAATGACAGGATAATCAAGTCCAAAATACACAGCCAAAGTCACGAAGTAATCAGAAACCGCTGTGAAATAGCCGTGTCGTTAGAAAATAGAGAAAAACAAAAGATAAGACCCTAAAGCATGACAGGCACAACGCCGAATATAAACAATTACAAGAAATTACAAAAAGACCACGTTGCTACCTGCACATAAATAGATATAACTATATCGCTCGCAAATTTAAATTGTTTTACTGCCATCTCTTTCTATTAAGTCAAGGTACGGTGGTTTATGTTAAAAATTATTAAAATTACATTTTATTTTCTTGTTGTTACATTTGTCACTTAAATGTCGTCTCTAGCTAGCATTGCTGGTCTATTCTCGCTGCAAACTTAAGGGTGTATATCTCCCTCATACTTACTACACGGATGTGAAACCTAAATTAACCTTAGAGGCCTGAAAGCCACTTAGACAAGGTGACCTTTTTAAATTGGCCCCTTTTTAGAAAAACCAAGATTATTTTTTCCAAGAAGCATGACGTAGAAGGTTTTGTACCATTTTAGAATCTTGTTTAATGTGACTTTTGTAACAAGTTGCCATGATAGTCCAGGTACATTTTTTTTACAATATGGAGTGTCAAATTTACCTTGAAAAAAATCTGCTCAAAATTTCAAAAAAAAATTATATACAATATTTTTTTATGCTGAAACTTTAGCAATTAGAGCTTTCTCTGGCATTGTGTTTATTACCTGGGCTACTTGGGTTACCTTTACAAAAACTAGAACAGCAAAATTAGCAAATTTGTAATTGTGGTACTTAAAAATGGTGTACAGAGCGTACATTTTCAACATTTCTCATTAAAATGCTTATATTATAAAAAAAAAATTACTCCGATTTCTTAAACATTTTTTCTGGGTTGACAAACTAGGCAACATCCTGTTCCCAGGTTATCGTTGAGTTTTGGGATACCCTGTATTAAAGCTACAAGTTTTTACTCACTGATAGAAATAGAACGCATACTTCCCAATATGATGGAAAAAAATATTTATACCGTTGTACGCGGATAGGCTTCAAAGCAAAGAATCAAATATGAGAAAAATTGAATGTGGAAAATATGAAAGATTGATCAACGGCCTGCAAAAACTATAATATATGGAGCTGATATTTGTGCACTTTTATAAGGTACACCCTGGTCAACTTCCGCCGAAAGTAAAAAATGTTCGAAATTCAAATAAACAAGATGGCCGCCATACAAATGTCGAAGTCTCCTATCACGGAAACTATAAGAGATAGATAGGAGGTGCTGGAAGAAATGTCATAGAGGGTAATAATGGTTAACTGCCTGTGTCAAAAAAAATTCAAGATGGCGAATTCAAAATGGCGGTCGAAGAAAAACTTGCTTCGATCCGACTGGAAATCGGCATGCGGAAGTCTTTAGAAACTTCTAATCATAATTTGAGGCCAAAATTTTTATGTCGTTATTTTTTAATATGGCTGCCATATGAGCGTTTTTTTCGATAAAAATAGCCGCTGAAAGAGATTTGCTCTGATTCGGCTGAAAATTGGCATATGGAGGCCTCTATAAGTACCAAATCATGAAGTTAAAGTCAAAGTCAAGAATTGGCTTTTAGCTTTAGATTAGCATGAAACCGAAGCGTTACTGTAGCAATTGGTATAAATTTTATTATTATTTTTTAATTAAACCAAAAATTGTTCCTTATCTTAAAATTATAGCGAATGTTTTTTGTTTATGTGGCATTAATTTTCCATCACGAAATATTCCAATATCCACACTAACTCAGCCAAACACATACACCCACACACACACACACGCACGCACGCACGCACGCACGCACGCGCGCACGCGCACGCGCACGCACACACACACACACACACACACACACTCGTACACAAAATTACAGATATATTTATCACAATTTGCATATTACAATGTATCCAACTTGTTATATAATTATTACTTAGAGCACTTTTTATCGAGACTTTTAATAATAGATTCTTTCACTTTATTTTTTGTATTAAATTTTTAATTTTATTTTTCTCATGAAATAGACTTAAGCCTTGTCAAAATTTGGGAGAGGACACTGGCTCCTGTCACACAGGTTATACCTAGCTCAAAAGTCAGGGACTTCATCAATATGTTGTAATCTATTTTGTGACAATAAATATTATTATTATTATTATTATAATAATTTGTAATCAAAACTTGTTTTTCGCCACTTTCGAATAAGGCTGTCACAGGAGCGTTCGTTGCAACAGAAAAAAAATTGCACTGATCCCTTTGAAAATTGGCATGTTTGTGGGTCTCTAGGAGTGCTTGATAATAATTTGTGATTAAAATTGGTTTTTCGCCATTTTTGATTATGGCCGCCATACAAGCGTTTATAAAAATTAGCTCTAATTCAACTGAAAACCGGTATGTGGGAGTTTCTATCGCTGTTTGATGATAATTTGCGGTCAACATTTATATTTCGCCTTTTTTCAATATGACTGCCATACAAACTCTTTTAGCGGCAGATAAAAATTTGCTCTAATTCGATTGAAAATGGACATGTCAGGGTCTCTATGAGTGTTAAATTTATTTTTCGTCATTTTTCACTATGGCAGCCACACAACCTTTTTTGGCGATTCATAAAAATTTCTTTTAATTCGACTGAAAATGGCATGGCTTCAATCATAATTTGGAGTAAAAATTTTGTTTCCATCGTTTTTCGATATAGCCGTAATTTTTTACGTAAATGGCTGTTGAAAAAACTTGCTTTGTTCGGGCTGAAAATTGGTACACAAAGAAGTCCAAGATTGTTTGATAATAATTAGTAGTCGAAATATATTTTTGCAATTTTTAAATATGGCCTCCATTAAAGAGCTATATAATTTTTTTTAAAACAAAGTGATAAGTGCTGAGGCCGTAGGCCGAGGTCCGCACGCCATCTTACGGAGGTAATACACGGAAACGTAATAGATTACGAGTACAAGATCTCACAATTATAAAAATGTAAGGCATACTTCCCGATGTAGTGGAAATGAGATACTTATTATAGCGTTTTTGTATCTCAACCGTCTCTCTGTTAGATTCCATTTTCTTGAAAGTTATAACAAAGAGAAGTATTTAGAGCTAAAAAATGCCAAACTACTATGAATTTCCTGTACTATGAACACCAAAACAACGATAACCTAGAATACTCAGACCAAAACCTACTTAGAAATGTTCGTTTCCTAAATTGGCCCAAATCGGGAATCGACCTCCTCATCAAGCGCCCATAGTACTGACTGCTGTGCCACCGAAGAGCATGAGCACACCCCGTAAACTGAACCCGTCCACGCGCCGCAGGCCGAGCCCGACCCCACCGTAGGTGGGGTACAGGACTCGTTTTCAATAAAAGTTGATTAGGGTTGTACCAAGTCGATAAAAAATAACACATTCGATTAGTTCGAACACAGTCGAGTTCTCACAATACAGTGCTTCATATCTCGATAAGTAACGAGCCGTGTTGAATGCCTCTCCTATGTCCCGCGCCACCATCAATCAGTCCAGGATGTGCTTTTAACAGTTTCATTTAACACGCTAGTAATGTGAGTGCAGATTAATCAAACGTGCCCTCTCCTTACACTGTGCTAGAGATTTTCATTGGATTTTTTTTACACCACTAACGTAGTGAAGTCGTGCAAAAAGCTGCACTCGTTGATATGTTTTTTGTTTGAGTAAGATAATTTGCGTCTGTTTTTATCAATATGGATTTTGATAGAATAACGCTTGAAAAGGTTCTAAATCAAAAAAATAAAAATAAACTGGTTGTTCTCTACAGTCGCCTTAAAAAAGTCACAAATTCATTCAAGGGGCAATGTCGTTGGCTTGCCAAATGTATGCGTTTTAAAATTTGCCATTTACGAGGTTTAAAACTATAGTTGGAACGAAAACTTAAACTAAAGGTTATTATTATACACCTTTTGCGTACTTGAATTTAAAAAATCATGATAGTGACCCGTTCGGCTTTTTCAAGTTGGACATGTTGTTCAACCTGACATTTAAAGTAATTATTATAAATGATTATGTTGAACGCGACACATACTTAATTTAAAAAATCAACTACCGCTTTGATGTTGTGATGTATTTTGAGAATTAATTGTCAATGTTTATTATTTCAATAATTTTATCTCCGATGCACATTTACTGTTACATTTTGTAACTAAATGAGTTAAGTCAATCAGCATCTCACTCACACACTCACACATGAATATTTAATAGACTTGTTCTTTGTTGCTTATTTTATAATATAGTTGAAAATAGTGTAAAATATTTATATTAATATCTCTGCCTAATTTCGTATAAATTTTATAGCAATACGTTCGAGTTGGTGAGCCAGCCTGAACGCCTGAGGCACTGATCTGTTGAACTAGTTTAGATTCCAGTCTCGTACAGATTTTAGCACATTAGTAAATATGAACCGTTTTTGTAACAAATATTCGTGGAGAGAAATAAATTTATTATTTTGTTATTACATCACTACGTTTGTTTATTTATTCATTTTAGTTCAAAAATTATACACGTATGTTGACCTTGATTTACCGAATCAGGACATATTGTCCTGGCTCGGCAAATCAAGGTCCATAACCGTACCCTTCCCTTAGGAGAATCGCTTTGCCATAGTCCTTCAAACTCGCCCAGGATTGAAATTCTCGCTTCGTCTCTTCTCTCATAGTATTTTACCACGCAGTTTCCATTACGACGATTTCCTTCTCTATTGACATAAATAACTTTTATGAACTTTATAACTAACTTTTGAAAATTAAAAACGCGTACATTTGTATTTCTTTGCTTTTTGTAAAATACAAGTGCACATTGCCGAGGTCAACTCTATCTAATCTGATAGAAAGTGACAATGGAACGTTATTTCTTTTTTTTAAATATCGAGTGACGAGACGAACGAGTCGTGCGCCTGATGGTAAGCTACACGCCTGTATATAACAGTTGCAGTGCACTCAGGGCTTTAAATCGCAAAGATCTGAGGGGCATTGCCACTGCGCCTGTCACCCTGAGACATAAGTTGACAAGTCCTATATGCCTGTTAGTTTCACCAGCACCTTACCCTTCAAAACCGGAACGCAGTAATGCTAACATTACTGCATGGCGGCAGAAATGGGTAAGACGTTCCCTGGACGAACTCTTTCACAACAAGCTCTACTGCTGCCAACGTGCTAGCAAGCACACCTGTATAATGCCTATTCATTCTCGCCTTAAAAAGGCCCAAGTTAAAGCATTTAGTATCGAATAAGTCTACAAGCAGGCAGTTCCACTCCATAGCCGTTCGCCATTTCAATCTGGAGCGTAACGCTTCCTGCAAAGCCTTAGAATGTCTACAACACAGGACAGGAAGCCAAGCCTACGTCTATAGTCCCCAGTGCGGTGATGGAAAGGGAAAGCGAAACTAAATGGTGCGATTCCATTTTAAATGGGACCTCTCTCGTGGTAATCCCATGATATATCTAATAGTAAGGCAAAGTAATTAAACAATTTGAAATAAAATTTTGAGAGAGGTGTTTGGTGAGGTTAACACCTTTTTATATACACAATGTCTTCATATTTTGACATTTTAGGAATTCAACAAGATAATTTCAATAATGGATTTCATCTCATCATTTACCTACTTTACATTTACATTTATTTTACTAGTACCACGAATCCACTCGTCTATTATGTATAACATAACTCTCCAATGCAACGACTCGAAAACATTATACGCCCGTTGTCCCAAAGGAAATTCGGAAGTTCCTTCTAATTCCCTCATAGTGTGATAATGAACGAGGTAAATAATATCCAAAGTTGGTGGGAATGGGTCATTATTCTCTATGAGCAGGTCGTTTGTCACGGCAGGGGCGGCGTAAATGAACGTGTGGACAGCCGAACCATCGCCTGAATAACGGGGGATCAAGGCGCTGAAGATAAAAACCCACGTGACCGTTGCGTGATCGTAGCGCTGGAAATACAGAATTATAGCAAGAATGTATTTGGCTAAAATTAAAACAACTTATTTTTAACAAATGAACGTGGAACTGATTAAAAACGTAGAATGACCAATGAGTCAAAAAAGAAAAAACGATGTACCTATGGTATACCACAGATATTATAATGGATTATAAGAATAAAGTAGCTATTACTCATTTTACAGTTAACGTTAAGACTGAAGAAAAGAAGAATCAAAGTCAAAAACAATAATATAAAAGGTATCAAACCAGAAAAAGGAAAAGGAATTCGCAAATAAATAAAAGGAGCGTAATAAGTCATGTAACCTCCCATTTTCCACGTAATGAAAATTTTCTTTTTCCTCCCGGCTGTGTACCGTAGTGGAGTTAATAAATCCAATAGGCCTTAACTTAGGGTGGAATTTATTACACTATCCGATGATAAATTATTCATTGGCCTAATTGAGGATTCGGTATCGGATTAGATGTGAATATTTGCATAAATTAAACGCAATCGAACATCGAATCGCGGATTTGATCATTACTATTGTGTTAGAGGCATTTTCGTTTCTCAGCCCGCGTTACTTGGGTTAGCTTTGCGCTCGCCCCTGACTTTGTAAAGGCCAATGCGAAAATGGATCAAGCGAAACAAGTACCTCTAATAATAATAATAATAGCAAGCAAAGATATAATATGTAAATATAATAGCTGCTGAAATTCCAGGCACATGGGACTTGTCAAATTATTATATCTCAGGTTGACGGACGCACTAGCAATGTCCTTCCTATATAGTAATCTTTGCATTTTAAGGCGAGTCACTGGAGCAGAAGCGGGTAAAACTGTTTTGCTAGTTCAAATAGTTTAGGTATTAAAAATGTTCGTTCTAAAGACT
Source organism: Hyposmocoma kahamanoa (assembly GCF_003589595.1). Classification (NCBI taxonomy): domain Eukaryota; kingdom Metazoa; phylum Arthropoda; class Insecta; order Lepidoptera; family Cosmopterigidae; genus Hyposmocoma; species Hyposmocoma kahamanoa. The sequence goes on from NW_020654289.1 coordinate 385,670, forward strand.
GTGCTAATGTGTTACACTATAGAATGTAACGATCCTAAAATCTGGGAGCCTAGATTGCAATACCTCACCTTAAGTTCTAAGTGCCACTAAAACTGCTATGGACAGGCGTGTCGAAGTGACGGGACGAACAAATCGTGCGCCTGATTACCATCAGTATCATAGAATAACATTTGTAATAACGTAGAAAACAATGATCTTCTGAGAAGTACTAATTTTGCTTTTCCAATAAACATTATTAAATTATAGAAAACATTTTCCGCTCTGATACAACTTCATACTCTTTACGAATAGAGCTATCATATTGTAATTTACATTTATTATTTGTTGTTGCTAATGAAAGCTGTTTTTTTATGTTTCTAAAAAAACCAGCTTTCATATTGGTATATGCAAGACTTGGAGTTATATTTTACACTACCAGATCTATGATCCCAGTCCGCACAGAACGAATTTTCAGATTTTTTTCCATATCGGGGCGCGACGTGTGAATTTGTCGCAAACTCTAGGGGATTCTATGCCCAGAAAACTCATTAAGGAAATGTGGAGGGTGCGTTTTTTGCATTCTTTTGTTCTGCGGACGAACACGCGAGGCCAGTGGCGATCGTTAGCCGGAATGGACTGTTGTTAGTTGTCACAATGACGCCGATATATCAGCCTGCGGGGGACATGGACGACCAATGATAGAGCTGAGAGGGTGACGTAACTGTTACTTATGCGTAAGAAACTATAATTCCTTTCGATTTGTGCATTTATAGAGTAGAAAAAAATTACTAAATGCACCTACGGTTTTACGTGCCTACGCTGTGCAATAGGGTGGTTCGTCATCTCTTATCAACTTTTAGAGAATTTGATAGAAGTAGTAAAAACAAAACCTCATCAAGAAATTGTACACCAAATAATATTAGATAGTATTAAAGAAACAACCTACAAATAAAACCAAGTAGAAATGATGACGTCATCATCAACGGGAATTTCATATTTGATGGTTCAGCATGCTCACCCGCATAACTTTAATCGACGGTCTTTTATATAATATTACGACATCAAATCTGTTTTCCGATGTGCTGAAATTTTATGATAATCATAAAATATCTTCGGATTTCGTAGTTTAGACGGTAGTTATTATAAGACTTATACGTAACACAAAGTTTGTGAACGAACTAGTTTTGTCGTAACCAGTTTATTTTCTTTGAAGTACAAGTAAATACAAGATTTATAGGTATGGTTGAGATCGTTTCCTGCTATGAGTAGCAACTAGTTGTAAATTTATCACGAAATAAGAGGTTGAAATCTGTCTTCATATTATCTAGAAGCAAATAACTTATTTTTATTGTTCCTTTATTCAAGTACGTGTTCTACATGTAACCGTGAACAAAACTTATTGCGAAATAGAGATTTTAAGGTTTTATTAGTATGTTCAGTAATAAATCGAGTTATTAGGTTTTCGCGAATGTTACACATAGGAAATGAAACTATTTTTCCGGATTTAAATCGCGTACTTACCTACTTACCTATTTGTTTTTTCAAACAAAATTATTAATCCGGCCGGATCGAAGGATTTTTTTCAGAGTGTTCGATCTTTGTATTAATATTTATAACAAAGTAGTGAAGTAATTTCACATAAAAAATAATTGAATATCAATTCAATAAAAAAAATTTAAAATTATTAATATGAGACATAACTGGTTGATGACTGTTCCACCGTGACCATGGGACCTGCAAAGGATCCGAAACGTCGGTTTGTTTGAAAAAACAAATATACGCGATTAAATCCGGAAAAATAGTTTCATTTCCTATGTTCAGTAATGTTAAGAAACGAAAAAGGACGGAAAATCGCCGTATTACAATGCAACTACAACAACATCTTGAATATACTTTTTAAGTAGATTATTTTCAGAAATATGAAATTGTAAAGCGTCCCAGCCTATTATGAATACAGTAAATAGCTACCTTTACCGACACTAACACTGAAAAGTTCAAACGTAATGGCAGCAACTCTAGATAAGCACTCCGACCTATACGCAATAAACACAGAAACGACCTTAAAAAGGTCCAGTACAACTTAGGCATAGCGGAACAATAACCAGAGTACCGGTGTACAATGTGACACCGAACGAAATCTAAGGCTTGGGATTCACCGTTTATAAGGCTTCTAGAAAAGCAATTTTATGGCATTAAAGAGTTTCTTATTTCCTTAAATCAGTTAATGTAATACAAAATCGTTTTATCATGATTTTTAACAGCACTGACTGTCATTTACAATGTAATGTAGCGTAATGTGATGTAACGTAATGTAGTGTAATTTAGTTTAGCGTATTGTACTGTTTGTTGGATTATCAATTTTGAATGACAAAACGCCAATGTCTTATATCTTATAATTTTGTTATCGATACATTATTTCATTTCAATTCAGTTATTGCAGACGCTGTACTATGTAGTATCTTTCTACCGTATTAGTTGTTACCACAACGTTTTTGAAACAAATTGGCAACTCTATGTTGGAATATTGCCATACAAATAGGTCAGACGAACAACTCCCGATCGACGATAATCGTTCCATTGACACAATTGCTCGTGTTCCCATAAAGTTATCCATTTGTGGAAAATTGTACTGTACTGTTCCAAATATATGCAGCTAATTGCGGGCAGAGGGTGCAGAACACACCCCGATATGTTAGCCCCAACGGGGTTTTCACCATGTCTTCTAAAAGGATTTACACTTTTTACAAAAAATTTATAAATAGGGGTTAAACATCGAAATTGCCGTTCACACAAGTCGATTCAAAAACAAGTTTTACAAAACAATATTACTATCAATCAAAATACGTACGCTACTACGTTACTACAAAATGCATGTGTACTGTGTTGTCTACTTAAGGAATAAATGTTTTCTATTTCTACGCATGCTGTCGATGCACTTTTGGCCACCTTGCTGTAAACTAATTTATTTCTTTACAGTATAATATTAGCTGTAAAGAGAAATCCACAAAGACCAACCAATATTCCAGTGCTTCACGGCGATTAAACTGTTTTCCTTGTAGATAATTGTCAGAATTGTGGAGCGAAGAGCGTAACCTGCAACTCCTGTAAGATGGAAATGACATGATTATGTAAGTATAAGTAGCGGTGAAGATTGGCTGACTAACCGTGATTGATTCGGTCTTGCCATCACCGTTCGCATTTCTTCACAACGGTGTTATGATTGTGGAATACACTGTGTGGACTTGTCGCCAGGGTTCAACCACTGTGATCCAACAATTATCAAAAATAATCCATTTTTACATAATTACATGCATTTTCATTTTAATCAGGGGTGTGCTCTAGAACTCCTTTGTGTCTGATTCATTAAGATGTGCTGTTTCGATAACACGGTTTCTGTTGTTGTTCGGAAAATTCGTGTAATATCTGTTTATTCCGTTTATTTTTATTTTTGTTATTTTACTGATTTGGCACCACTGGGTCAGAATTGCGTGTAGAAGTACATTTAATCGCTTTGCTAACTTCATTGTAGCTTGCAACGGATCATATTCAACAAAACCTTGCGATCACCATTGTCCACCATAAACTCTGATCGTCCATAAGGTAAATTTGCCAGGCTACAAACAAACCAAAAGCGCACGATGCGTTCTCTAGTTGTATCGGATCCATTATTGTTTCGAGTCGTTCATGCCGCATTACGCCACGGCAGAGCTCTTATTTTAATAGAATCTCAAACATGGCCTTAAAAATAAGTTTCTAATCTGAATCGTGCACATGTACAGTACAACATTAAAACGACAATCAGATAAATATAAAATATGTTTTTATTCCTTTAGAAACTAGCTCTGTAAAAGCAATTGGCTCAGTGCGTACTAATATTTCTAAACTGCTATTATTGTGTCATGGTCAGTTTCAACTCAATGCAATACCAGTCGTTCGACACCATTGGATAATACGGTAACACTAACTAGACAGGTGAAATGGACGTTAATCGTGTCATCAGCGCTGTTGTCCGAGTTTCCAACAAATTAACCTTTATCCATTTTGTTTATCCATATAGTATTTTTTGTTAAGCCTGAGGGTTTCATTATTTTTCTTTATAGCTTCGTTCGTTTAGCGCAATAAGGTCTCGACTGTCTATATTTATTAATAAACAACTGTAAGCAATTTGCTTTCATCTCACTTAATTATGAAAAATGTTTTTTACTGAATTTTACTATTTGATTTTGCAAATAAGCAGGAGTAAACAATAGTATAACATAGACTTAAATCAACAAAATTAAAAAAATTCATTTGATTAGTTTTGTTGGTAATTCAAACTAATAAACAAATAACTAAATTAAGACAATATTTTAATCGAATGATCTGAAAATGTAAATCGAATTAATTAATAAAATCTCTTGACAACACCAAAGAAAAAACGTCCATAAGCGAGAATTCTGCAAAACTTTTTAATCTTCACGAACAATAACGTGTAAATCATAAATATTGTTGTGACTTCATTAACAATGATATCGACGAAAATATGACAATAGGAGCCTTGGGTAACGACATAATCAAATTGGCCTCCGCCCATCTGTTCTAGGGTTAGGAGAAGGGGCTTTCCAGACATTACGCACGAATGCCCTTGATAATAGCCTCGATACACTACAGGGGAGTGTCCAGGGTGATTTATTACACCTTAAACGGATTGTATTTCGACGGTAGATTTCCTTTATCGATAGTATCGGATCTCCCCTCGGGATCTAACTATTGTCTATATAAAAGTTCAAATTCTCGTATCACTGTTTGAGTGACGAAAGTATTTTATGATGAATGGTAAGATGTTTATAATAGCGACTAGTTATTTAACATTTTTATTTATTTATACGTTTGTATTTATGTACTTCGCCATGTTGAATCTGTGCCTTATTGTTATTATTGCTTAGTACTGTTTGCACGGTTTTGGTTATCTTATTTAATTTGTAATCTTGGAGATGGCGACTGAATCTGCCTTTGTCAACAACATTTCGATTAATATTTAATAAAAGCTGTTTTTTCTTAAACGTTTCGTTTTGCAAGCAGTTTTATACTCTAAAGTATTTTGTTGAAGTTTTATCATGGTTTCCGGAGAATAAAATTGCCATCGTATAATATTTTTGGAAGGGGGAGATGTAGATTGTAAGGGTTCGCGAAAAAATGAGCCCGAAATAGCCACTTCGGAAAATAATACACACTAGGGGGTGCTGATGGTTTGCGTGCCACATGTGCTCTGTTTCATTTTTGCTAGAGATGCCTTAAATTATTTATCGAGTTCATAAAAGTTTAAATGATGACATGAAATGATACACTCTTGCAACCTTAAAAGGCACCTTTTTTGTATATTTCATATACATATCGCTGTGAAGAAAAAAATAAAAACTCAAAAGTGATATTAATATAAGCAAAAGCGATATGTAAATATCATGACGCACCAAATGTCAATTTTACCTAATTTTTCCGGTAACAAAATACTTCCGACTCTGTTTCACAGTTGTTAACAATTATAGCAGGAATTTAGACATCGAGTACGTCGGCAATATGCCGATATCTCCCCTCTCTACCGAGTGAAGGGTGGCGCGGCGCGTGCGGCCCCTGGGAGACGCGAAATGTGCAAACAATTAGAAGGAGCTCTTTTTTGTGCTCTTTCGCCCGCGAGTCGCCTCACAATGGCACTTTATGTCGACAACAGCTCGCTCTTTTAAAACGCGGCAAAATCTATCCCTGCACTAGACATCTGCTATGCTCACACCACTAAGTCATTTTAATGAACGCACTATGAAAAATGATCAATTTTATTGATTTCAATATCGCACCAAACTTGACCGTTTAAACACAGCTCTCCCAGAAAGGAATGTCGCCGCAGGCGCTCTCGTAATTCCACTCAAAAGATTTCTTTGATAGCTCTCCTTTGTAAACGTGGAGTACGTATCTGAAGTCCCATTTTTCGTCTAAATACATAAGTACTGGCAATCGGAAAACTCGGCGCGGGATCCCTCACTGCGTGAACCTATTCGATCTCATGCATTTAAATTCAGAATTAGTGAAAAGCCTTGCCCGCAGACCGACTTTTTGCCGGAGGTAAGCAAGCTCTTTGGATTTCTCTCTAATACCATTTTCGTTGAACATGCGATTGATTTAACAATGCCTTTGTATACCATTAACAATAACATTTTAAAAGATTTGACTTTTAACTTGCATGTATAATAGAATGTTGTGGTTAAAACGTGTTTCATGTTTTATTTTCGGTCGGCTTAGCAATCAGCATACCTTTCCGGTTCACAAAGGGGCGCGGTGCGACAACATAAATAATCTATCCGAAGACAAGTCGCCCCATCTCTGTTACGCGGAAAAACGTATCTGCGACATAAAAGGATGGTGGGAGCTCGGTTCGTTACGTTTTGTCGCTCCCCCGGGCGTACCTTGCTCCGTACACTGGCGGCTAGTGGCCCTAGAACATGAATGTTTTATGCTTACGTCACAACCCTGATTTGTATCCACAAGTCGGCCCAGTTTATGGCGTCTGTTGTTTCGCGGTAAGCAATAAAGGTTCGTGTTTATTGTTTTCCGTATAGGAGTTCAAGGTCTGCAGCATTTTGTCGTTATTTTTGATGTCACTCCAAATTACTAGCCCGTGATTTTAGGTGGCAAAGTGTTTGACGTTATATTTTAATCATCAAGCTCAGACATTAAATCTTTAAAAGGGTACTCTTAAGTCCCATTGTGTGGTTCGGAAACCTTTTTGATAATATTTTACAGTAGTCTACAAAATTACTCCTTTTTGCAATTGTCTTTGCCTACAACGTAATTGAGTCTTATTCCAACATGATATTTAAACATGAGCCAAACGTCAATCTTGTTGTCTGCGTTTAGGTCTATTTCATTTTAAGTATCATTACGGTAAGTAAGATAATTATTATTGTACATTCTTTTACAGGTACTTTCAATACTAACTTAATGGGCAAGTTTAACGGTTGATAAATTGTATTGAATTAAGGTGGCCTCGCAAGAATTTCGTGCATCAATAACATTAACTTTGTTACTAAATTTCGAGCAAGAGTGAAAGGTTCCTTTATGGAAAATATCGTAACAAATTCCCTAATTCGTTACAAGTGCTGGTGCTTTAGCCCACTACGCAGTCCCCTCTTAAGGTGTAGCGTATACGAGTTTACTTTGACCGTGCAGCGGCAGCGGGCTCCAGCGTCGTTACCGGAGATTGGAATAGGCCGAAAATATTTACCTAAATTTCAATTAATGCGTATAGAGTGGATAATACATCCCTCTGAAATCCCGGAATGATTAAAAATAAAAGCGTAAAATCAGAACACACAACAAATCGTATACTATAATTATTATTTTCTCCTATTCTTACACTGTTTTTAATATTATGTGTTTATTATTATTTATACTTTCACTTCTTTCCTTTATTTCGTGGTGTTGGACTACCAACAAAGTTTTGTGGTAATAATTTATTTATCCAATCTATTTTGTTCATTAATTTAATTATTTTATTTGTGTAAGTGCAATATATGTATTAAATTCGTATTTAGTTAGCATTTGTAGCGCCCTCAGCCAATTAATATCTTAAAATTTTTTTCTGTAGCCCGATAGATTCCTGGAAGAGTCTTTCTGTGCAATACAGAGTATTTGTACTGTATTGTATTTTGTACACCATATTTTTTCTAATAGTAAAGTAATAAAACTATAGACCTATTCTAGTTATCATCCACTCTGTATATATTGCTTCTTTGAAGTGAAATATTATTTTTAAATTCACAGTGAATAGTTTCACTGTGAATTTAAAAATATAACAATCCAATCCACCATCCCATATTCCAGTGCTTCACGTCGCTTCTTCTAATACTAACTATAATCAATATCTCATAAACAGCATCATTACTCCAACTATTCGTTAATTTATCAGCTAAATCTAAAACAACACACAGCGTATTCTACTGTTGTACAGCCTCGTGTTGGATGGAGCGAGTGTATATGTAACAGAGACATAAAATTAAGGCGGTCGAGGGCTAAGGACGATTATCAATTTGGGCCCACTGTGCGACGGTGTCCATCGAGCGTCCTGTGCAATTTTATTCCGTGATCCTAAGGCTAATAAGCCTTGTGATGAAATATTACATCTCACGTTTTTCTTATTGCGTTCAGTATTTATTTTTCCGTTATTCGAAACGGTGAAAGAACATAAATTTATTAGCATACTCTGGTGTTTTACCGCGTACGCTGTAAATGTAGGTAGAAGTTATTGTTAGTTTTATTTTAACAAAGCAATTTTCTTCTCGAAATAAATCTCTGACAAAACGAATATAAAAATACAGAGCAAGGTTTACAGGCAAGTAACATATCTTCGTTTTTCCCTGGAGGCATTGAACTCAGGTTACCTAGTCTGTTTTATGTAACACATCGAAATATCGTAGTGTACGGCGCGTAAATCGTCAAAACCTCCTTCGGTATATTGCTGGATAAATAAAAAATCGTTCTACTTTAGAAAAGCACGTGACGCGTAAAAACATAACTCTTAAAAATGTTGTGTAAAATTTTATTCCGCTTTTCCATAATATAGAAATATTTCCTAAGTTAAAACACATCATGCTTCCTGAAACGATACGAAATAATCTCAGTACAGAGTACTACAAAACCGACCTCAATAGGACGTAGAATTACCAAATTTCATTGAAATCGGTTACCGGAAAGTGCGCAAACCCGGATTCATCCCCTAGTTCGCCACTATACGGGACTTGACACGGGACATAATAAAAATCGGTTCTCACTACTCAAAGTGTATTGAGAGGAAAACGCCTTGAATTGCAGAATATCAAAATCAACCATTAAAATAATTGCTCCTTGTCATAAAATTTAGGCTCTAAGCATAAAAATGTATCTTCAGGTGTGAACAGCCCTTAGAGGAGTATTATTTTTCTTTGGAATTAAATGGGACCACTATGGAGGTACCCTCTTTCCAAGAAAAAAAGGATTTGAAAATCGGTTCACAAATACCGAAGTTATCGCGTAACATACATAGAAAAAAAAACATTCAGTCGAATTGAGAACCTCCTATTTTTTTGGAGTCGGTTAATTAAAAACAATGTGTTTTTATGCGTTGTTTTTTACATGTTTCTCGTGTTTGCAGCACTCACAACAATTTCAATAGCAACGTCTTTCTTGATATTGAATTTTTTTTTTGGTTCCTTGCAAATCACAAGGACAAAACCTGATTTTTTTACCAACCGGTGCAAGAGAGAAACTATAAATGTGAAGTCTGGATGTCTATCTGCGGCACCGTAGCATCCAAACAGATGGCCTGATCTCAAAGCGGTTTTGTCATTTGAAGGCTAATTGAATTGTAACGGTTCCAAGCTATGATTACCAATAGTAAAGATCACCAGCTGTTTTCTCAGTTAGTGCAGGGATTTCAGTCACACAATGAATATTTATTTTACTTCCACTTATCCCCTTGACTTGTTTGGTGTACTAAGGAAATCCGACTACATCCTAACTTTGATCCGATCACAACTGTTGGCAGATTACCCAACTCCTCAACTACTTGCAGTAGAACTATTGTGTTCGGTCTCATTAAGTTTGTCTCGACCAGTGGTTAGCTCACCGAAGGTGACTTTGTTGCCTTTTTGAAGTGCACTATATACTTTTTTTTACTTTTATTTATTTGTTTATTTATTTATAATAAGACTCTTGTGGACTTACAGGTCAATCAAGGTAACGTCCAGCAAGATTAATTTTATTACATTCCTCACGTAGCTCATAAATCTACTTAGTCTCTAGTGCTTAGTTACAGAATTCTGTTTTCGCCTGTCATTGGCTTTTGTATCAGAATTATATTAACAATAATATAAGAAGAAAAATGTTAAGATTATCAGCAATTAAAATGGTTCTACAGTCGTACATTCCTTGCGTAGCAGTGGAGGCCCACGGCTTTTTTTCCCGTCACTTGATGTTATAAAAAAAAAATTCGTGAATTTCCGTTGGTTCCGAACGCTGTTTAACATTAAGCCGAATTATTTACGAAAGTCCGTCTAACAAATACTTCTTCCGTTCTCTCATACGCTCTTGGTCGTGAATTCCTGCCTATAAATTACTACACGTTTAGAAAGCGAAACTATTTGTTTTTTCAATGGTCACTGCTGACTGTCAGTTGTGACCATAAATGGCCCGAAACAAAATAAACAAATAAGTATACGCGAAACAAATAGGTAATTGGTACCTATATGTTTGAAGAAACAAATAGGTATACGCGATTTAGATCCGAAAAAATAGTTTGATTTCCTATATGTAATAATCACGAAACCCTAAGAACCCATTGTAGGACATGGGTTTCAATCAAGAAGAAATTCTTAAGCGATATTTACTATCACGCTGGTCTACGTGATTGGAAAATATCCATTTTGATTATAAATATCGATCGTAAACGAGATAATCCGAGTTGTAGGTCAATTAATACGTTTTGATCGGACAGATAATGTCGTTTTGCACTTTGCGAATACGTCCAATGTGAATTTTGATTGATAAATTATTTCGTCATAGTACCATTCTAAGTAAGTGTTATAAAAAAAAAAATCTTATTTTATCTTTCGCTTCTGCGCTGAAACTGTGCGGTACGGCTCTTATAAAAGTTTAAAATCTTACCAGCAACACTCTGCTAGTTATCTTAACAACTGACAAAGAAATATAAATGTAGGACATAACACAACAGCGTTGCACAGCCATCACCCCTTCCACCCTAGCATATGACTGAGAGTGATTGGCAAGATGTGGTCTCCACCAGACAAAAATCCAATTTCGGTAATAGAGTGCACGTATCCGTCAAATATTTATATATTTAGTAATTATTTAAAAGTTGAATATTAGGCATTGGGTTCGTATACATACGAGCAATTATTGCACCCTCTTCTTATTATTTTTTTATGATTATCCTGTTACCCCGAAATTGTCTGGAAGAGATTGCTATTTAGAAATAAGGTTGCAAGTTAAGCCCTGTCTTTTGTATTTTGTTCGTTTTTGTATTTGTATGCACTCTAGAGTATTTGTATTGTATCGGAATCTATGTTCTTATAGAAACAATTTTGCGAGTGATCCCTAAATATTTATTCTTTATTTATTTACAACAATTTTATCTTTTCTAGCAGCGTCAAGCAGGATTATTGTACTCATTAATTATTTGGAGATTAAAATGTCAATTAAGTTATTTTCGTGACTAATAATAATAATAAATTATTGTAATTATATTTGAGGCGTCAGACAATATTGAATCAGGTTGGTTATATCCGGCGGCTCAGAATAAGCATGCACGTCGGATGTAAGTAATTGGAAAAGGGCAGGGACGACATTGTAACAACAAAAGGTTTTCCATTTCAGTTTTCATGGCCGGACGGTCGGACTACCTGACCTACGTGACCAGATAACTAGGACTGTCCTTTTCGCCCATCTTTTGAATGGACGACTTCTTCCTGCACATTCCACAGGTAAGCCGAAACGATGCCAACTTACCGGCTAAACTTTTATTAAATACAATGCTGTGATGTAGTGATGAAAGAGACTCAGTCTTTTAAGGCGTTTTATAAAGACTTACAGGACTTGACTATAGAATTAAGACTGGAAGTTCGAGTTTTTATTAATAAGACTCAATCGATACACTAAAACACTTGAAACGACTTATACGACTTAAACGCCTGGAACGACTTAAACGACTCGAGTTGTTTGCAATGGACTTATACCTATTTTATGTCTTATTAAGCCCGAAGGTTATAAATAAAAATGAAATAGTATGTAGTAAATAATCACCTTTTCTTAATTAGTTATAATTAACTGACTTCTGTGGACAAAGCTACGTTAACGTTATCCATCAATCGTAAAATAAATATCTTGTGGGTAGAAATAAAACCACGCCATACTCGCGACTCCCGACGCGAAGACCCGAAGGCCAGAAGGCGCCAGTTGTTTTAGTCCTACAAGTCTTTTAAGCTTCTTAGGGTTAAAATGCTTCGACTTGAATTAGTCTTCAGTTTTAGTCGTATGACTCAAGACTTGAGGGTTAAAAGACTAGACTAGTCGTGTGGCGTTAAAAATGAGTTGAGGTTTTTTAAAAGGCCTTAAAAGATTGAGTGTCTTTCATCACTACTGTGAGGATACCTCACTGTGCTTGGTGACGAATAAGTCCATTATAGAACCGCTGAACAAAAAACGGTGGTCGCTCAGGGCATCGCTTGGTCGGAGGTCGGAGGTCGGCGGTTCGTACTTACGACTTAAATTCTAAGTTACGTACATTTGTGACTTAGTATCTATATCCCACTAACGGTGAAAGAAAAAAGCGCAAGGATGCATCTCGAAGACAGCTCAAAGACTTTGGAAAACGTGTGAACGTCCTTTACCTGCAAGCCAATGCAGCGCAAAACCCTCTCCCTAGAGGAGACACGTGTCCAATAGTAGAATGTTTAGCGGGTTAATGATGTTAATCAGAACCGTATACTTCCACGATAGTGATAAGCACACAAGTAGGCAATCTACGAGTAAAGCAAACAAGGAAAGTGATAAAAATGTAAATGCAAATTACCTTTGGTGCTTTCGACGACACAGTCGAACCTCCACAGCAGAAGCGCGACGTAAAACGTCAGGAGCATCTTGCCCGATAATAACTCACTTTTACGGCCCATCCTCATAGCCTTTTACCCTGGCGCCTTCCACGCCGGCTCGCCACATCACAACGTTTTATACTACACAGTACAAAATTACGCGTTTAGCACGGAAGTACACACCATCAATATACTTCTACGTGTCCCGGCACAGACTTGAACGTCACTGTTACGTTAGCGCGCGTCCCTACGAATATTTTTATCACACCGCTTTATACAATAAAATTGCGAACGATAATATGAGTGATAAAATTTATACACGCTGCAGAAACTGTGATTTGCTCTCACGGAAAAGTTTTAACAGCTTGAAACGTCCCGATAGCGCGCGATGATACGAAACTACGGCACAAGTTTATTGCAACAGAATACAAAAGTCTCCTCTTCTAAAATAATGCGACAGTTACGGGAGACACTTTTTACGAGGTCTCTCGATTGGGCGATAAAAGTTATTTACGTCGTGCATCTATGATGCGGCGCGGCCGCTACATTGTGCGGGGCATACCTGTAACAAAACATTGGGGTTAAACAAAAGCTGAGCAATTTCAATTGGTATAGATGTTATGTGTCGTGAAAAATGGTCCAAAATCTGGCTATTATTTCCAGCGTTTGGAAAACTATGCCAGCGCTTTATAAATATTGTGGGACTGGCACAATTACGAAGTAGCGTAACACAATAAATTTGTTATAAACATTCTAACAGCGCTAGTTACATTAGTTTCGAAGTTTGCCGCTAAATGGCACTAACCCAAAATATACGATTTCTAAATCGTTGCTCTAAGAATGTAACAAACTTAATGCTTAAATCATAAGTAGGTTTTATAATACCTGAAACACCTTATATAATATAATATAATATAATATTATATTAAAGTGATTTAAGTTATTATGATCCTCACTCGACGGTAGCCCGAACCTTTGGCGATTGTTCGGGCGTTGATGTAAGACCACCTGGAGCGACTTTTATTAGTCAATATACACCGCTCGTAACGGATTACAAAACAAAAACAGAACGGGTGTGACAGTGCTCCGTCAGGTTTGTTAAAAATGTGTTTGGTAGGAAGTGCCAAGTTTTAGTACTTCACAATAAACTGTAATTTACGGATATCCTTGTTTATTTCCTGAACTTCCAAAGAGAGCACCAGCTAGCCGAGCAAAACTTTACCAACTTTTACCCCTCTTATCTACTACAATGGCCTATTCTAAATTGTTTTGAAAAATTATGTTAAATAGCTTCTATTGTCGTAGTGCTATGAATAAAATAAAAGATTTCAGGTTTAGGTTTACTCAGATACATATTTCGTATCAGATCGTACCGTGAGACTACCTTACTGTTTACTAGTCAACAATACACAAGAAACAATGCCTAATAGGTATAAATAAATTACCCGTATGTCGACCTACTCAAATATGCTAACTGGGATCGTCTGTGGCATCGATCGGGTCCATTTTTTTGGAAAATCATTTCATCGCCCTTTTTTATAATCGAGACAACATGTGCTGTACTATGAAATGGAAAAGTTTATAATGTTGCGTTTGTAATTGAATATTCTTTAACATTCACAAAATTAAATCCCTGTAAGCCAAAGTTTCGAAACGATTTACAGACAAGCTTATCACATACGTTTTAGGTTATTGTTAAGTTCTCCGATTTTACAACCGTTCAAAACCAGCTATTTAGTGTAATAGCGGCTAATTTCCAACAAACGAATACCTAAACAGTATGGGGCAATAAACATGGATATGGCGGGAGTCGTAAAAGAAGATTGCTCACGCAAGAAGTTGTTGCTCTAATGGGATTCCTTCCTGTGAGCCGAGATTCTGGCCCACCTTGCACGCAAGCGACAGGAACTTCTCACAGCCTTTTGTTGATTCGACCTACCTTTCACTGTCTGTCGTAAATATAAAAGTGCATTTTACTGTCTTCAATTATTTAAAACTCTTCCAAACATTACATCGCTTTTAATTTATATTCGGCATTTGACAATATGGAGACAGTCTTTTGCAACTTTTTAAAAATATTACACCTACATTTCCATTAGGACAGTGTGGTCTATGCGACTCTCAGAATTGAATTTTATTTTCAAATGAACGCACTGATAATAATTTGAGAGCAGCCAACAAGCATTAAGAGACAAAACCCTAAAAACGTCAACGCATTAAAATGAAAACAAGGCACTACAGCTGCGGGAGTCCCTGCTCTTTGTAAAGATGATAATAAAAGGATTTTCTCGGTAATATAAACACGGAAAATACCTATTAACCTATTCGTATTTATTAAAGCTTCCCTAAGCCCCTGAAAACCTTGTTGGTAAATTTTAGAAATGAAATTAATATAACTTTGTTTTGTGCTTCTATTAATTTCTCTTGCTTTCTGAATTATAATCGTTATTGCATGAACCCAAAGAATGTTCGCTTAAGTTACCTACATGCAGTGCGATGAAGCCTAAATAGATTTTTCTAGACAACTGGCTTTGGTGTTTTCCAGGCAATGAGAGGAGCACGAAATGTTGGACGAGTAATGTCAAAGGTAAAGGTTCTTAACGCAACGAAGTTGAAACGAGGAAATGCGGACATATCGTATAGGAGGCCCAGAGTGCCGTGCACTACATTTTATCCGACACACAAAGGGTTGCCACGAGAAATCAAATACCGACCAGAGGGTGGAAAACTATCCAGTATTTTTGGCAAAAACGAACGAGAAACAAGCACTTTGTGTACATTGCACGGTACGCTTTGTTGTATAAATATTAGGGATGCTCTCGGACGAACACAGTCAGGACGGAATGATGAAATCGTTTCCTACGTTAAGATAGCTCGCGAACTCGGAAGTATTGTTTATTATGTTAAAGATCATTTGTATCTGAAATTCCAACAATGATTTCACGTCAACGTAAGCTTAGCAGGGCACTTTATATCTGATAGGACATCTCAACAAGCACGTCTTGCCGTCCATGGTGTTACCGTATATTATATAGATATAATTATAATTTGTGTAATTAAATTCATAAACAACTATGCAACATGAAATTAAAGAAAAATATTTCAAGTAATGTCTCGTTCGACCTAATAGACTCCACTTTCAATTTGATTCAAATTACAAAATTAATATAATAGATGCGGACATCAATATTGTACGACTGTATTCAATTACAAGTTAATACCAATAAATTCTGAGAAACCCTAAAGACTCAGGAGAGTCTTTAGGGTTTCTCAGAATTATAGGTAGGTTTATAGGAATAAAGCATTGATTCTACATGTGCATAATCTTAGTTTATATATATTATACTATATCTTACATAAGTAATATGAGAATAATAATAACGCATACACTCAACATAGCCCCGCACTAGGGAAACCCTGTGTCGCGGGTGCCATGGACACACATATAGACAACCACAAATTACACCCAAACTCACGAGAGAAATAAATGTAGGCCATACAAATATTTATCGGCCCGAGAATCGGACCTGGGACTTCTGCGTGGCAATCCTGCATAGTATTTAGCCACGCAGGCAGTTAAACTAGAATAACTGTATATTATAGAAATAGCTAGTTGAATTTGACTGTTGCATCAACACGCATTCTTTAATACACGCCGACGATTTGAATTTTGTAATCTCAAATTTCTTGGTTACCCTAAATCAACAAACATAATAAGTAAGGGTTTATATTGGACTGGTAGATACGAGCTCTAAAGACTGCCGCTACTTTTTAAGAGACTAATATAAAGAAATAAGAAAGAGAGAAATCAATTAAAGAAAATAGACAACTAAATGAGAAAAAGGTTTCGGCAGCTAATACGTCACGATAGGTATTTAGAAGTGTTATAGAAGACAAGATAGTATAAAAGAGAGACAAGGGAAGACGTAGAGGAAGTTATTTAAATCAGATAAGAGAAATAGTTAATGTCGTATCGGGAAGTAATAGTTAGGAGGCTGAATAGAGATGAGAAGCGATTACTCCACCTACAAAAGCCTAACTTTTAAATAATGAGAAAAAAAGAAAGACATACAACCTATTAAGAACTAAGGTACTTCAGTGCCAAGCTCAAACGTTTATAAAATAATGAACATTTAAGTAAACAAAAGCAAAAAGAATGAGACGGTATTTAAGTCTTAAAACAAGATATTAAACATGCATAAAAGATAGTAAAAACCTTTAGACAATAGGCGTGTAACCGCCGCCTTTACAAGGTGATTTATTATGACAGCCGGAGCCATTTAACTAAAATACTGCTAAAAGAAAACCAAGTATAACGCAGCAACCCTAAAAGGACATGAAAAATAAATTATTGCAAAGTGGTACAATTCGGAAGATTATTGGAATGACGGTTGAATCTTCGAAGTCGGTCTGATCGCGATTATGATTCACACTGTTACAAACATTTTGTGGGAACAATTGAGAGGACGACACACGCTTGTGTATGTTTAGTAGCATCACCACATCAAACGTCCATGAAACCTGCATTTCGAAGGAGGCTCACAGCAAATGGAAAAAGTTTGAATACCTCAACCAGCATTGGGCTAGCGTGGCGAACTGCTACCTAAATGATCTCCTGGATAAGAACCATGGAAAACAGTGACAAATAAATAATGGGACGATGACGATAATGACTAGATATGAAATCTTAACAGCGATGTATGAATACTCCAAGTTACACCGCATGGTGAACTATGAACCAATCACTCTTGTACCTGAGGTACCAGTAGCCTTGTACCTTTGGGATGTTAATAAAGTTCAGTAGTATAGTTTACGTAAAAATGTATAGTCGTTCATTTCGTTCATCCGTTCGTCGTAAGTGAGCAACAGATCGACGGCCTTAGAGCATGTATACCGGCCGCGTGGATAGTCAGTTGCCAGCAATTTATTTCACTAGAGCTGCCGTCTTTCAAAAGTGGCAGTGACCAAAAGCGCTTTATGTTTTTTCTTTCACTACAATTATTTACTTAACGAAATGAAATAATATGACAATTTGAACACTAACTAGTGTTTTGAGTTTCTTACACTCTTGTTCTTGGGACGAAACTAATCACCCGAAGATCTGCAATGTTAACTTGTACCAAGAAAAGCACTATTCAAATCCGTAGACGCCGGGTCTAACTCCTTTGACTTGAACCACTCGGTTGGCAGCCCTATATACGCCGGTTAAAACTGCTGGAAGTATTTAGGATATAAATCAGTTAAACCAAATAATAATGCCTGGGATATTTTAGCAACAAAAACACAATAAGTAACACGAAGAAACAGGTTATAAATAAAAACACCGTTCTAAACGAAATAATCGACATGTTTTTTAATCAATTCAAAAATATTAATCGATTTATAAATTTAGGAGATCCTTAAACTATGATTTTTTCATGCAAGAGGGATTCCGGGTAAGGGATTTGTTTTTTTCTCCCAAATTTTTAAATAAAGCCTTTTAAATTGCAATGAAAGGCAAATTTATAATTGGAATGCAAACATTTAAAATTTGTGTCATAAGCGTGTGAAAAATTGTGCTTTATGATTCGTTTTATGGGAAGAATAAATATTCATCAACCCCATTTAGATTCTAGTCTTCCGCAAGTAGTCATTCATGTAACTTTAATAAATATTATTGTAAGCAACATAAAATATATTATATTGTTTCTAATTGTTACAAGGCTTATAACTTGTGACACGAATATATCATCCCGTGTTCAGAAAGAATAAAAAGGAAGCGGTGTTCCCTAGGGACCTATTTCTGACGCGATATTCTTAGAAGATAATTAACTCTTTATGGCGTGACACATCTGTTCGTGGCGGTCGTAATCGTTCACGATACGTAGCGAAAGCATGAGATATAACGTACACCCCGTATGATCTACTGCTGGAAACGTATTTTAGAACTTCAGGTCATGCGGGTCAGTTTCTATTATCTTTAGATCCGTGTAACAGGTTATAAAGGGTGGTAGTGGAGAAACATCCACACAAAGGCTTTAAATATGCCAAAAACCTCAAAAATGCCTAAAGCAGCAGAAGCACATGCAGGAATAATCCCGGATATGCTTCTATTGTCATATCATTTCTGTCACCAGTTTGCCGACCGTTGTTAGTGATAAAAATGAGAAATATGTTCATGTTTGTGATTGAGGTGACAAACGGAGCTATTTACGTCCACAGGCCATTTTAAATACAAATTTCAGCGTAATGTGGAAATAGCTTTTTTAAATTGTTTTGATGAGTTTCTAGCTAAATTGTAGTGTATTTACTCGTATTTACAAATTAATTCCGAGAAAAAAACAAAAGGAGAAATGTACTTGAACAAAAGTACTCGCTTTTTACGATTCAAGTTGTATTGATTTCTTTCAATGAGTAGTTTTGTTTCAATCAAACACAAACGACGCTTTGTATTATTTTGAATTTTATTGTATTATTTTATTTTTCCAAGAATACTTGTTTGCCTCAAATCTAGATATATGTATCTATTCTTTGTTGTTTTTCCATTATTGGTCCTAAATAAATGAAGGGATAGTAGCTTTGCTAATCCACCGAGGATCCGCTCAAGAATTCAATTTATTCCGGTCCAAAAAAACAATGCCATTAGTAAGTAATTAGGTGGGGTCCTATCTGTTACCCTATGTCTTGGCTGATGAATATCCATGTTACTTTGTGTTAGAACATTACTGTGAATTTTAAATTACTTATTTTTGTTTTTTATAAATATCCATATATGCGCATACTTTTAGAATCAAATATCACCAGGAGCTCCATCTGAAATCCATATTTGTTAACGTATTAAGTCGCAGTTTTATGTCGTATCACAAGTCTACAGAGAGTCCAATAATTATTATTATTTTCCTTCAACGTTAAAACATTGTGATTATAATTAGTAGTCCGAAGACTCATTCGATCTCAGTAGCATTATTTTGTTTCCACAACAAAAAATTATCCATTTATGTAATTCTATTACCACACATGTAGTTTACCATACACCAACATTCAATAACATGGTATTTCTATATATCGTACATCTTTACAAGATTTGTAAAATCTCATTACCCTAAGAAGGAACGACGACATTAAACTAATGGAACTCGTTCGATAAAACGTCAAAAAGCCGCATCTTCTGTTAGCAAACACACACCAATCGCTGGTCGTGTATCAGTAAAGAAGGATGCCGAAATGTGATTACATTTTGTGTACTATTTTTTCGGGCGAACTCCCATAGTCGGATAATTTCATCTATATGTCAAAGGACGCAACCGCTGAAAAATTACTCGTGACTCGAAACTCTTGGTCCTTCAGAATTAGTGACCTTTTCTTTGTCTCTTACGAGACCGATATTAACCGACATTATGCGATTCTCTGTACATTTTATTCGGATAAACTAAACCCTCGTAGATCACTGAGATAAGGTCAGGGCAAGGCTTCCGAGAGAATTTGCATTAAGAGGTTTGGGATCGTCGCTTTGAAATTTTGGCCATTGCCATTTTACGATTTTGAGTGTATTGTTATTCTGTTTTGTGTATATCATCAAGTTTGTAAGCCTAAGATTGTATTCAGAGACGTAATTTCAACGTAATTTTTTCGACACAAATGAACGATATTAGAACTCAACGTTGATTTAATGTTAAATAAACGCATATTTATCTTTATCAAGCTCACCTGATATTCTAGTATTTAAAGCTAAGTTTCATCTTTGTCTTTGTCGTAATGCGATTTACAAGGTTCCATGTGGGATTCAATAACAGAGGTTAACTTTCAGCGATTTCGTAAATGATTCTAGTAAATAATCCTAATCACATATTATTCTGTAATATGTTTCTGAGACATCTGTCTGTTCCCAGTCCATTTTGCGTACCCTCCGTAAATCTCCACTCAAATGTCCTTAAAAGCCTGATGTAATAAATCGTCCTTAAACCTCATTTTTAAGTATCAAACCCAATAAAATTTCTCATACATAATTCATACCCTGCCCTAGGGAGAAATGTCAATAAAGTGATGATAAAGTGTCGTAAAATTGCTAGCAATTGCCGGGATGCCCCAAAGGATTCTGATCTAAGTAGGCAATAAGGCAATAATTAAATTTTATAACGGTTTGAAAGCGTCGCTGCTGTCTTGTCTTTTCTCTTTATTTAAGGCAGTTCCTATTTGCATCCTTATAGATATACTTACTTATGAGACTATCAATCGCTACCTTGTACTATTCTGACAAACCTCCGTTTCTTCAATTATATTTATCAATCCTTTTATACAAGCGTTCTTAAATTTCTTACCGCGTTCTCCAGCCTTCTCAAAAAAAAAGTTTTTTTTTCATCTTCCAGGTCGACAGCCGTCTCTTTCCTTTTCTACTCATCTGCTACATATGCTTAAACCAAGACATCATTACGCTGTTTAACGAGACCGACCCAGATGACGTGCCTGCATTCGTGGCGAAGGAGCTGCACAAGCTGCCCCCTGTCACGTTCGACCATGTCGACATCACCAGGCTACTGAAGGACATCACGTCCCTAAAAGCAACCCTCGTTGAAGTTTGGTGTAAATTGGAGGCCTCGGATAACACCATCAGTGATTTACGAGCCCAAGTTGTCTTACTTAGTAGTGCAGCATCTGTATGTAGGTCACCCGAGACCTGCAACGTGAATACTTGTCGCGGGGCGCAAACGCAACTATCGGCAGTTTTGAGTCGGCTCATATGGATGTGTCACCGATCGCTGCCGCTGTCGCCGCGTGCGTTTTCCCGTGCCCCGGCCCGTCGTTTTTCCGCCCCGGCGGAAACGTCACTCGTAATCACGTTGATCCCTCGACGTAATTGCGCTGCCGTTGCCGATGCTACCCGACCCATTGCTCCACTACCACAGCCCAGGCAACTAACGGAGGGGAAGAAGAAATAGCGGAATCTCATTTCTGGAGCTGTGTCGTCAGTATCACAGAGAGGAGTAGACCAGTGCGACCAGGACGGCTTCAAAAAGGTGGAAAAGAAAAAGAAGTACACTAGCCCTAACCTTAATGGCATCGCCCCGACTGGCCCCAACCATCTATTGCGTCCAGCAGTACCGACGATACGTGTCATAACTTCATTACTCTACAAAGTCTGCGGATATTATAGAGTACATACGAGTGAAAGTCACAGCTGCCCCGAGAGTCGAGCAGTTGGAGTCCCGCCACAAGGTGAATTTTAATTAATTTGTAGTGACAGTACCAACTCAACATCTGTCGACCTTCATGACGGAGGACTTTCGGCCGAAGGGCGTCATGTTCCGGCGTTTCCGAGGACGGCTATCGGTCACCCACGTTGCGTACACGTGTAAATAAATAAATAGTTTTTATCATATTATTATGTATGTTAGTTTATAAGGTTGTGACGCGTCGCACCGGGCGCGACTCGCCACAGCGCCGGCCGATCGTGCGTGATGGAAAGTTCCGCGGATCGATGCCGACGCAAGCGGTGCAGGTGATAGCGGGCGAGAGACGCGCGCGCTTCGCGCGCCGTGAGCGAAGAGGAGACTATAAAAGGCCGACAGCCGGATCGAGCGATACACTCGCTCCAGCGAGCTTAGTAGGGTAAGAACCTCCACCGGGTGAGGGGCTGTTGCAGAGTAATTGCAGCGCGTGACCAAGGTGTGTCCAGGCCATGCGAATCACTCACCCTTCACCCCTGTCCGCCTCCTGTGTTGGGGGAACAATTGCTGCGCGTGACCAAGGTGTGTCCAGGCCGTGCGAATTGTTCACCCTTCAACCCCGTAAACCTACCGTTTAGCTCAACGCCGTCACTAGATTAGTTAGGGTAGTAACCACGCGTGGTTCATGTAATTCTAGTACACTTAAGAGGTACATTTATTACTTATTGTAAACCGATCAATACACGATCAATGTTAAAGCTTGGTGTTGGTTTCCTTCATTAGTTGCAGAACCTTGGATAAATTTCTGTATAATAGATAAATAAAATAAAAAACCATAAAATAAAAAATAAATATCGAGTTCTTAGGTTTTCGCGATTGTTACACATAGGAAATGAAACTATTTTTCCGGATTTAAATCGCGTATATTTGTTTTAAAGGGCCCGAAACGTCGGTTTGTTTGAAAAAACAAGTATACGCGATTTAAATCCGGAAAAATAGTTTCATTTCCTATAAAAAATAAACCTCTTTAACCCATTTTTAATTAATTCATTTTTTCTTCATTGTCTTTAACATTATCTTTCTCTACGTTTGTCACTATGCTCTTTCAAAACACATTGTTTACGTAGCGCAGTGTTCTTCACTCTGTCACATGACATGAATTTGTATTATTTATAATACAAATTCATATTATTATATTAATATATAGATAATGATGTATACCATCGATTTGTATTATTGCTCTACACGTCGCAATAATAGAATGCAATATATTATCCAGTGAAAGATATATGAAGGTTTTTGGAATTTAATACTAACCTGGCCGAAATTTAATAACCTAATCTATAAACTAGTGAGTGAGGCAGTATGAAATTGTTAAGTGAGGGGTATCAAGCTTAATATTCACACAAACGCTTGTGAATTTTGGCTTCTTAGATATACGAGCAAGCCTTTCTCAACTGTCAACCCGTGTTCACCTTACAGCCATGGAATCTAAACTGGTCATGGATACAAATTGTTAGGGAGTCTCCGGGGGAAATTTGTTAAACATCTACCATATTTACAAATGTGTGCATGTAGCTGCTTCTGTTAAAGTAAGTTTAAACTCAAATTTAAAATATTGATCTGATGTGCAACAATCTCACGACAACAGAGTATAGTTTCATAATGAATACGAAATGTTTGACATTTCCGAACAATGCTTTGTTATTATAACTGACGATCTCCAAAAGGATTTTTTTCTACAAATGCAATGGTTTCAATTCTGAACACAAGACCGAGTGTTTATCATATACCGCATTTCCAGAACTTTCTAACATTTGATACTTCAGAAGAAGGCTCTTGTAAGAAAGATCAGCTTACACTCGAAGGCAAGACTTTCCAAGTTTCACCTCCAACTCATTCAAAGTTCCGGCTATAAATATGTTTCGAATATCACAAGTATGTTACGCGCATAATTGAAAAAGTTAAGACAAGGGTTACCTTTGTCGTTGGTTTGGTCGGACCCATATATCCACATTGTTGGCTTTTATTACAACGAAAGTGTCAAAACAGAAATTGTGGCGTTAAAACTTTATAATAGTATCAAAGATTGAAATTTGTTAATTAAGTTTAAAACAATTTAGTAATTTTAGAAAATGCATTATTAAACAATTTAACTGTATTCAATGCTGTGTTTAAATGAAATGTTTAATTTTAAAACTTTGGTATGTATATTAGTTACTAATGTAAATATAAAAGGAAGACTGTTAGAATCACTTGAAAAAATAGACCATCTTTTTGGACATCAAGTAACACACCCTGTTAACCCTCACCATTACGCGTTTATACGCGTAAAGCGAATTCAAGGTATCAAAAGTTGAAAGGCGAATATTTGTTTTTCAGTTGTTGCGTCGGATTAATTTACTGAAGAACCACGAGGGACATACAAAATTGAAAAGCTATTTGCTCACGAGGGCAAACGGGAGAATATCATCACGACGGGAAGAAAAACACCAATATGAGGGAGACAGGTGTCTTCAGAGACCGTTACGAATAAAACAGGAATAACATTACCAGATAATTGAATTTCCTTTTTATGTATACTAAAATAATAACTGTGAAAGTGTTGTGAAATAAATTGATGGTTTATGTATATGAAAGCCTGTATCATCTTTTGAACATTTCTCTATAATTACTACAAGATGTTTTTTTAACTCCTTTTTTAAAGTAAAGAACCAGAAGAAAGTAATATAGTGTAGTAGGAGTAAATGAATTAATTGTGGAAAGTATGTACGAGGGGCGTTTGATACGTGACTTTAAGGTTAAATAAAAACTTTTTTCGAACTTTATATTTATATTACGTTAATTTAAAATTACTTACTAAGTAAATAACGTGCTTTAAAAATAAAAAAAATATCAATATAAAAGTTAGGAGATCAGTGTATATTTTGTAGATGAAGAAAGCCGAATTTCAAGTATTCCGTTGCTCATCCGCAAACACAACTTCAAAACTTGTAGAATTATAGAACGAACTATTGCCGTACCCCCTGTATTTACCAGATTTGGCCCCATCTGAGATTTTTAATTTGATTTTTTACTGATTTGCATCAGATAAGGGAGTGATAACTGAAACAGAGGCCTATTTTTCGGTTCGACAAACAATATTTTTGATGGGTTGAAGAAGTTGGAATATCGCTGGTCACGATTAATTGCACGCATGGGATCAACTTACCTTTACGCGCTATAAAATAAAACTTCGTATGATCGGAACGCTCTCCCGCCAACAGTAGCGTCTTAATTCGCGACAAATATGTTAATATTCTTTTGGTGACAAATAGGACGTCAAACTGCACACGTTACAGTGCGTGACCCCGTGCGAGTAGTTTCGTACTTTTTTCGTCTTCGTTTCGAGGAAAATAAATCTATTATTGTTTAGTATTAATTGTGTTTTTGAGTAGCGTCTTGTATTATTTTTAATTGAGTTTGTAAAATAAAGCTTTTGAATTTATTTTTGCATTAAAACTATCGGTATTTATGTAAAATTTACAAATATTTCAAAAATCTACAATTCATCATGAAACCGACATTGACTCGACGTCAAGTGCGACAAGAAAAACCGTGCTCATGTGCGACGCTATTTCCTGGGAAAGTGTAGACTAGTTCAGGATCACCAAAGACAACGGGTAAATTAATGCAACTCCAAAAGTTACAAAAGACACGACTTATGGAGGTGAATGATGTGGAGAGTCGACCAATCCCATCGACAGCTAAGCGTGGACTAAGCA
This sequence comes from Hyposmocoma kahamanoa, assembly GCF_003589595.1. NCBI lineage: Eukaryota > Metazoa > Arthropoda > Insecta > Lepidoptera > Cosmopterigidae > Hyposmocoma > Hyposmocoma kahamanoa. Next base: position 411,170 of record NW_020654289.1, read on the forward strand.
ATAGCTGTGCAAAATGCTTGAAATGCACTAAATTTGTTTTCAATGACCACTCCAGGGTCTATTGTCAGATTTGTGATACCAGTGATTCTGATTAGTTTGTAAGAATAAATGTTATTTTGACTTTGATTTCATGATGCTCCAAAAGCGTAATTTCACAGAACATTTCAGTTCCATTAAAAAAATTTATAATAAGTTCCTTTTTTTTTATTTCAGTTGTTTCTTTGAGGTCTTAATATATATTATAGTATATGTGTAATATAGAGTCTTTTATTGAATACTATTACAAATTCGTTAGAAATCTTCCTAATAAGTTGGGGTAAGTGACCTCATGCGAGTAGTTGTGCGATTTTCTAGGTGCGAGTAAACTATAATTTAAAAAAATGATTATTTTTCTTCTCAAAGTCACGGATTTATCAAACCATTTACCATTTAAACCACTCTCGTATACACACAGTTCCAAATTGTTTAAGCTTTGCTTGTTACAAATTGCTATTATATACATACGAGAATTTTATGCATCCTGTTCCACTTTATTGTGTCAATCAGTCTTTAGATTGTTGAACATGTTTTTTTTTTGGAAATTATATTTTGCAGTAGCGGTGCTCTATTCACATAAGGCATACAACAAGCATCTGCCTTGGAATAAAAGTTCTCGAATGGCGTCCACGAAATGAAAAATGCAGTGTAAACTGACGTTTACGAATAGGAACGCCGCCCGATCTGGTGAATATCTGGGAACCCTAAGGTTCAAACGGTCCAGCGCTCTGCGTGGTGCCGTGTATTGGAAGGTGTACGTGTAGCAGTGGATATCTTCTTGATTTGTTAACTGCGAAGTTATGAATTGTAGAGATAAACTTCAAAATGGGACAAATTTAAGTGTAAAACTTTATAGGGCGAAAATAAGCGTAAGCGCATAAGCATCCGTAAATTACAGAAACTAACAATGCGAGATTAAATAAGATTATTCAATGGATGAAAATGAAAGAATCCATCACATCTCTAAATGTTTATTAACTTACAAATTTCAAATGTCATGAATGGCAAAAGGTACAATTAGGAGGTATTGGGATATTGAGATGGACGTATCAGAGAATACTAATTTGTATGGTTACTTGGAGCACCAGAAATTGTCCATATGTGGAGATAATAACTGATGCTGTTTTGCAGGATAAGCAGAAGGGAATTCTAATTGCACTTATAATCGAAGATTATTTAACAAAATTTAAAATTAATTCCACAAATTCCGTTCTGAATTCGAACAAAAACATGCCAATTCGAACGAAACAAAAAGTTCCATATGACTACAAAATAAATAGAGAAACTAATACAAAGTCCTCGACTTACTCGAATCAGGTCTAAATCCGATATCAACTCAAATTTCACAAACAGGCTGTTCGTCACCAGCCCACAAAACACTCTCCAATTAAGATATTTCTGCCCGAACTCAAATTTCAACGACAGTCTCAGTTTACGCGTAACAATTTTCACCGACAAAACGCGCGCACGAGATACGTCCCAGCCTCGCCGCGATCCGTAGACGTCTAAAAAATCAGAGTCCTAGAAGCTTATTGCCACGCTGTTTCACATTGGTACTATTCTCCTGAATCACTCGACAAATTAATTATCAACCATATAACCTTAGGCATAAAGTTGGGATCTAAATTCGGAGATACAACGTTTTAGTATTGAGCAACTCCGAGATAGGGGAAGACAGATGCTGCGCGCATGCGATTTAGACGTCTCCACACATGTAACCATCCTCCCGTTTGTTTGTATTGTGTGAATGAAAGACAGTGAATACATTGTTTGTGCTGTTGCCGGTCACTATTGTTGTGGATAACCCTGGTTGTCCCTGATAACCGCTAGTTTGCGATCCGCTGTGATTTATTAATCACAACGCGTCCGTCGGTGCCCGTCGCCGTCACTCGCTATTTGTTGTTGACAACGTATGAAAAATATGGAAATGATACGCTTTGTCCGATATTCCATATTTATTTTTTCGGGCATTCCTCGGGTACAATGAGGGTCCGGAATGCAATGATGTGGCCATTCCTCAAAACTGCGCGGAAAGTAAACAAAAATTCTTCTGCATTTTTTTAGCCACAATGATGATTTTAATAATGCTGCTTTTATCCGAAACGGACCAGAAAAAATACTAAGTTGAAAAAGTCACGAAGCTAAGAAGAACACCTACACTCGAAGGGATGGATATACTATTGATATTGGACTGAAAAAATACAGAGTTCACGCAAAAGCCATTGACTATCAAAAAGCTATACAATTTAAAGAAATGAAAACAAAAGCTATGTTTCTATTCGATACAATTGTTGTGTTAGTTTAGTAACGGTAAATTATTACAAAAATAACAAACATCCCAACTGCTCAAAACCCGACCAGAGAAAAACAAGCTCTAGGAGCTCTAAAACGTTCAACACGCCATTAGATATATTATTCTTGTTCGTTACCTCAATTAATTGAAACTAAGCAACATATACTAAACAGACATCCAAATTTAAACGTGGCACATGTCCCAAAAGGATATAGACAAAAGTTACTCATATTAAATATAGATGGTTAAATAACCAAGTCCTAGCCAGTTGAAGACGAGCTCTTAGAACGTCATCGTCATCATGATCAACCCTTTGTGCCGCTGGCTACAGGGTCTCTTCTAAACAGAATTAGGTCACAGTCCTCCACACTGGCTGAAAGTGGATTTGGAGAGCTATAGAAACTTGTACTGCAGTCAGTGCCTCCAGGGATCAATATTATTTTTTAAAGTCATTAATCTTTACTTTCTTATGGCTGTTTCATTTAATTTTATACCTATATCATTTGTATAAATCTAAAAAAAATATATGTTCAATCAAATGCTGCCCAATGAACGCCATTTTGATTTCTTGATATGTAATGTAATCTTTAACCCTTCAGGAATCTAGTTGAGTCTCACAAACCAAACTAAAAATACATCATACATCAAATTCTATCACGCCGTTTAGGCTACAAGATATGGCCAAATTGTCATTCGTACATACACTTATACCCGTTAACCTCTTTCTGGAGCAGTCAGGTAAAAACAATAATTTCAATCAACCATTGTCATCAATCATCGAGACAACTCTATAATCACAAATGAACGCTAACTTCTTGGGCTTGTCAACCCTTAAAAATGTGAACAAATGTTAAATACGTATCGAAACATTTATTATTTAACACATATTATTTTCTGAAATATCAAACAACTTTACGATAATTACTTTTTTGTTACCGCATTGGTGTTTTATACTGTGTATGCTGTCTAATGAACGAGCCTTCATTTTTCCGAACCTATAAAAATGAAACTCATAAGCGCTTAAATCAGTTCAGATCAGTCAATTGACACACTCGTTCACCATTGCCCTGATGGAACGTATTCAAAATCTGGTCTGTGCCATGGGTTTGCCCATATTCATGCTATTATTCAGTACCTAATTGAGAGCCATTGTATTTCATTGCGGACTCGGTATTGATTCAGTTTGTTTGTTGTCGAGGTATCGTGATTGCGTGAAATGATTCGGCAAACAGGAGCACGCATACAATTTGCAAATTGAATATCAATTGCTATACTCTAGTCAGGTGCTAGTGTACAATTGAAGGAGATTGAACGAGAGCAAAAATTTTGCTCAACCGTCTTGTAGTGGACGCGTAAATAATCTGATAGGTCGTCCGGTTCTGCTTTTAAGTAGACGGAATTTTGTAAAATTCAAGTAATATCCTAATCAATACCTTGAAAATTAGAATACGTACGCGTGTTTTTTTGCACGCATGCTTCCTTAACTCAAATAAACTTTATTTCATACGCAAACAAATTACATTTGAAATTGTCACTTTGGTTGAAATGCACTTCTCATTCATAGGCATATTCCCCCGAGAAGAATGGGTAAGAAAGTCTAGGGGTCGTCTTTGTAAATAAATATTTGTATACACTTATCATCATTTATATCATTTATATCAAATATGATAGATCAAGACAAACTGCAAGAGCTAAACGTGTTACTACCATGGATGAGGTGTAGAAAAGGAGCCTCCCTGCACTATAACAATTATAATAATAATAAGACATTTATTCATAAGCACATTTACAATAAATTGGTTAACAGTAAAGAGTTTTGGAAATGTGGATCCTAGTGCCAATGAATAGGATGGAACCTCAATACTACTGCTGGTTTTCAGGTTCCACCTTTATACATAGACATTCGCTGCTGACAATTGTCAATCATCACAGGAATTAAAATTTAAATTTATAAGACATGCTTAAAAATAATTTATTATTTCGATGAGCACATTAGTATATATATATATATATATATATATATATATATATATATACTTATATATAGTTTTATTTTTTAAAGAACATTAAATACCGGATACGCAAGAGGTCTCAACTTCTTACATATTTGTAAACTTACTTGGGTGACAAATAAATTACGAAGAAAGTCAAAATAAAGAAACTTAAAATATAGATGACTATGTACACGAAATTTTATTACAGAAGCGTATACATTGCCCATTAAACGAATTTGTAAAGACGACTGCCAACAATAGCCAGTTTCTTTTTATTAATGTCGTCTATATGTGTGTCCATGGCACCCGCGACACAGGGTTTCCCTAGTGCGGGGCTATGTTGAGTGTGTGCGTTATTTAATGTTATATTTATCACACTTTTTCATAAAATGTACTATTATTGATAATAATAATATTCTTTGAATCTCTCATTAGGAATTGATGGAATCTGATTATATATTCAATGTAAACATTGCTTGTATTAGGGAGAACGGTTGCTTCTTAATTGGCAGGTTGACGGTTGTGCCCTGCCAATTAAGAAGCAAGCCAACCAAGGACGACGCCCTGTGCCGTCAGTACCCATGCCTTTAATTCATAAGTTACGTACATTTGTGAGTGATTAGGTGGCAACACCAGTCAAATGATGAAAAAAAATATTTTAATAATAAATATCGCACACACTCATAGTCTCGCACCAGGGGAAACCCTGTATCGCGGGCGCCATGAGCACAGACATACAATAACCACAAATTACACCCAAACTCACGAGAGAAACAAGTGTAGGCCATACAAATATTTCTCCCAACTCGGTAATCGAACCCCGAATCTCTGCGTGGCAGACCAGCATGTTAAATTCTCGAATACAAAATGAATTTATTGGTTTTTATATCAAAAATAGAGGAGTTTGTATAATTTTGCAAGCTCCGGCACTGGCGTCGTAGCCGTGTATCCCCTAAGCCATAACATTTTTATCACTTCTACCGTATTCATAGGCATGAAACATAATTCAAAGCTTCGCTCTACGCACAAAGCATAGATTTATCATATCTGTAACAACGTTGTCATTACAAAATAATAAATTGTAATACGTCAACGAAATGATTAAAAATACTTTTCGTAATCTCCCCATCACTCCTCTGTGAGCCATAATAGAACGGGGGATTTCTGTCTTCCCTATTTCATATAATTTTGCCTTTGTTTACATTATTTCCATAATATATGGACTGGTTGAAACATGAGGGCCGAGAACACGTTGAGTTTTAGGGGTAGTAAACATGTACTTGCTTAATATTACTTGCTTTAACAATTGTAACAGGTATTTTTAGGCAACACCATCGTCTGTCCCATCGCTGTTTAATATTAAATATAATTGCAAAACATGTATGTATTATTCATAAAAAAAATTAAAATAAAACACACTTACTTTACCAGATTTCAACTAAAAAGAAATTCATTGCTATGGACAAACAATATATGACTTAAACCTTTTTTTATGACACTCAGAACTTTCAATTGTCAAGATCTGAGGGGTACTGCCACTGTACCCGTCACCCTGAGACATAAGTTGACAAGTCCTATGTGCCTGTAATTCACCAGTACCTACCCTTACCTTTCAAAACTGGAACGTAGTACTTCCTTGGACCAACTCTTTCACTAGGAGCTCTACTGCTACTAAACCTACTATTTGGAGGAACACCGCGCCTTGCAGTGGAATGCGTATAGGTTAATTATAGTGTACGTGCAATCACCCAAACTTCCTGATTGATGGGACTCAAACTATAGTCCATTCGCGTTAAGAAAGCAGTCATATCATATAATAACTACAAAACAATATACTTCAAAATGACAATACACTTATCATCTGCAACCCGGTCACATCCCGTCGAGATCAAAATTTAATGAGCCCAAAGAAGATAATTCTGTTTTAAGTAGTTGAGGAGTTAGGGCCTATCGACTGTTCAGATAAGTCCATTTGGGAGCTACGGTACCACAGACAGACGAACAGACAGATCCCTCTCATTTACTTCGGGGATTAGTAATATATATACTTTTTATAATATCAAGTGACGGGACAAACAAGTCGAAGTATAACAGTTGAAGTACCACTCAGAGCTTTAAATCGCAAAGATCTAAGGATAATTTCAAAAGCACCCTTACCCTTCTAGACCGGAACACAATAATGCTGACATTACTGCTAGGCGGCAGATATAGGAAAGATGGCAGTACTTCCCTGGACGAACTCTTTCACAAGGAGCTCTACTGCTACTAAATAATTAATAATAATGCGCCAGACCACCACTTCAATTGCCCCCGTGACCGAAAGGTTACTATTTTAATATTAATTGTATGGCCTACATTATTTACTTCTCTCGTGAATTCGAATATAATTTGTGGTTGTTCATGTGTTTTCATGGCACTCGCGATACAGGATTTTCTTAATGCGGGGCTATGAGTGAGTGCGTTATTGTTATTATTAATTTCCTGGTCTCAAATTAGGCAATTTCTTACACTATGTACCAGAAATAAAAAAATACCCGACACGTATTTCGCCTCTCCACGAGGCATCCTCAGGGGCATCCGAAGAGACTCTTCGGCCGAGCGTCGAGCAGCCAACAGCCCACGATTTAACCATCACTGGGTTCGCGGAGTAGCAAATTAATTTACTTCCATTTTACCCAACATGCCATTATTTGAAAAGTCGTGCCCGCCATCTTGCATTTAAAACTAAATATTATATTCGTAATGAGCACTCCCAAATACGTCGAAAACCATGCCCAACTTGCTATTATTTGAAAAGTCCTGCCCGCCGTCTTGGATTTAAAAATAAATTTATTTATTTATTTATTTATTGCATTGTCACACTTATTAATAATTTACGTACAGTGGTTTGTAAGTGTACATGTGACACCCTGTAAGGGCACAGCAAAGTAGAAAGGGCACTCACTTATTATTAAATATAATGGTTTACAATCATATGTCATCATATAGAGGTACAATCAAATTATTTATGATGACTCATTCAATATGGTAAACACCATATTAAATAAATCATCACATATCATACACATATAAATTGATTAAAAAGAAGGATGTCGAAGTATTTTTAATTAATTTTGATCATTGAAAAATTCTTGAATGTTATAATAACTTTTATTTATAAGGAAGTCTTTTAAATATTTAGAGAAAATCTTAAATTCTTTAATTTCTTTTATGTGGACTGGTATGTGATTGTAGATTCTAGTTATCATAATTTGCGGTCCTGAACAAACTAATTTTAATTTAGAAAATTGTACTTTCAATTGATGTAGGTTTCTATTGTTACGTTTAATTCCAGTTTTTGGTGAAAATAAAGTAGGATGGTTCCTTAAAAATTTGCACGACTCAAGTATGTATATACCTGTTAAGGTTAATATGCTTAATTTTTGAAAAAGAGGTCTGCATGATTCTCTCTGTTCTATATTTGTCAATATCCTGATACACTCCTTTTGTAATATAAATACATCATTAACATTGGTAGAATTTCCCCACATAATGACACCGTAAGACAATCTCAAATGACAGTACGCATAGTATGCCGTAAGAGCAGATTTAAAATTACTTACACGTTTTAAATGACGTAGGGCGTATATAAATGATGATAACTTGTTGGTCAGATTTCGAATGAACGGTTTCCAGTTCATGTGTGAGTCCAAATCTAGTCCCAGTAGGGTAGCAGTGTCTACAGTAGTTAGTGTGTGATTATTATAAATATAGTTAAGAGGCAGGGGAGCTTTTTGGAAGGGTTTAAATTGAATTAATTTAGTTTTATTTAGATTTAATTTTAATTTATGGTATTCTAGCCAATTGAGAATTTTGTCCAATATAGAGTCCAATTTATTTTTTAATTCGTTATTGTTGGAACATGGTACTACAATAGATATGTCATCCGCGAAAAGAGTGCATTGGTCATCTAGTTGGTGGGGTAGGTCATTTATGTAGTGCATTGGTCATCTAGTTGGTGGGGTAGGTCATTTATGTTTTGTTATTATATATTCGTAATTTGTTTGTATGATCTGTGTTCGTAATGAACACCCCCAAATACCTCGAAAACGATACTCAACTTGTCATTATTTAAAAAGTCGTGTCAATAGTTTGAAAAATCGAGGACTGTTACAAATTTAGTAACCTCCTTTAGTTCCTGAAATAATTGTTGTTCACAAAAATATATCATACATCATATCTACACAAAAATTATCCCCAATCACTGGGCCAGTGCAAGGATTGCTATTAGAAACAATATCTCTCAAATTGTAGTAAAATAAGTAACGTACAAAAGTTTCATTATGTTTATTTAAAGCAAAATGACTGTTTACATTACATTTATAAATAATAATATAGGAAAATCCTGACTACTAACATAAATAAAAGCAAAATATTAATAATTAGATGACCTGAGGTTCGAACCCCAGACATTCAGAATTCATAGTTTGGACAAAGAGGACACTAGATCATACCTTTGTATGTGTGTGTAACTAAGTTTCGAGCACATAATAGACGTTTTTGTCTAATTGAAAGATTGTATGTGAAAAGTTATATGAAAATGTCTCCAATCGCGTATGCAATAAAAATAAATATAACTTTTGGCTGCCAATTTTGCGAAAATCGTAATAAACTATTATGTCGCTTTACCAACGCCATCTATTGGTTATTAGATTACTTAAAATCGTGTCGATCCCCCTTAACTTAATTAATTAAGTATCCAGAGACGTACTGCCACTTTACCTATTTCTACCGCCAAGCTGTAACATAATATTACAGCGTTCCGGTTTTGAAGAGTACGAGTGCTCTTGATATTACCGACACATGGGACTTGTCAACTGACGTCTCAAGTTGACGGGCGCAGTGGCAGTGCCCCTCAGATCTTTGCGATTTAAACCTCTACACCTGCTGTGGACAGACGTGTCGCTTACTACCAGGTACGCGAATTGTTGGTTCCGTCACTGCCACCGTTAGTGGTTCAGCTGGTATGTACGTAAATAGTGATACCCGGACCGAAGCATCTGATTGCCTTTTCTCTAAATTAACAAATCTTTACACCCATAAACTGGAAGAAGCCGGCAGCCCGTTGAAAAATAAATAGATTATTTAATTCTGCTATTAAAAGCAATGCTCAAAAAGCCAGTTGATTGAGTTGTAACGTTTTTACTGTCTCTTGTGAGTTTTATAGCTAGTAAATTTATGTGAACATGATGACAAATTAATTTGATGAAATTACGCAGTGTTATTGTGGGATAGAGTCTGGCCGCTATTGGTTTTCAAATTCAGATTCAAAATATTCTTTATTTCATAGATAAGCATTATTACACTTGAAATCGTCACAATCGCTAAACTCTACCGCTCATTCGCAAGGCAGATTCCCCTGAGAAGAATGAGCAAGAAACTCTAGGGATTGCTCTTTGTAAATAACATTTGTACACATTCAAATTTTAAAATATATATTTTTTTATTTGAAACATCAGAGATCGAGACTACCTACATGAGCTAAACGGGTACTACCACGGATTTTTGTCATCCAAGTACGCAGAAGTTGTATAATAACCTTTAGTATAAAGTTTTTGTTTCACTATAGTTTTAAACCTCGTGAAAGGCAAATTTTATATATCAACAGGAATCTTTTTATAGAAGCGTATACATTGCCCCTTAAATGATTTTCTTTGACTTTGTGAAGACGACTATCAAGAAAAGCTAGTTTATTTTTATTCCTCGTATTAATGTTATGTCTGTCACCATTTTTCTTAAAGAAATTACTATTTCTTTTAACATAAATTATATTTTCATAAATTTACTGTAGGGCTAGTGTAAGAATGTTAATTTCCTTACACTTATCTCTCAAAGATACACGTTTCTGCAGGACAAAGATTCTATTATTATCGGCGGTATTACCCCAGAGCAAAATGCCGTATGTCATTAGACTGTGAAAGTAGCTGAAGTAAATCAATCTAGCGGCTACGACGTCTGTTTCCTTATTTTTTTAATCGCGTACACTGCAGAGCCGAGCCGTTTTGATAACTTACTTATATGGGAACCCCATTGCAATTTAGCATCTAACGTTATACCTAGAAATACGACTGTATCCACAAGATTCAAATTTTCGTTTCTAACTACAATGTTGTAACCGTCTCTCTAACATTGGGTAATGTAAATTTCACCCAATTTGTTTTTTTTTCTCATTAAGGAGAAGGTTATTAACAGCAAACCAATCAACTACTTTAGAAATGCCATGAAACCTTCGCTTGCTGTGTTTCGTTTAAGAATATAATCATTAATTAAATATTATCAATGTTACAATATAAAAATTTAAAACGTAATGTAAAGTATAATAATTACTTTAAAACATGTTTTTTTGCTATATCAAGTGACGGAACGAACAAGTCGTACACCTGATGGTAAGCGACATACCTGTCCATCGTAGTTGCAATCTTACAGTGCCACTCAGAGCTTTAAAGCTCAAAGTTTTGAAGGGCAATGCCACTGCGCCCTAGTCACTTTTGACGTGTGTATTTGTCATAGAATAAAGCAGTAAGTAATAAAAATCTGCGTTAATTTGAATTGTCTAATGCCACGTGTTAGTAATGTTAATTTCATTGAGTATTATGATGTTTTACTATCATGATATTCATTTGTTGGTCGATCACGAGATTGGCCGATATGAATTATCAGTATTTTACGGTAAGAAAAAGAGCGATGGTAGCCCAGCGGTAGAAGAGCTGTTTCTCAAGTGAGAGCTGACTTTAATTGTTAAGTTGCGTACATCTGTGAATATTTAGTAGCAATATCTTTACTAGCGGTGACGGAAAACATCGCGGTGAAATCAGCGTGTCGAACAATCGTGCCCAGCAATGGCTTGATGATCACGATTGACCGGTTGAAATACCCTACTTTATTTTTAACACTAATGTTATGTTTACAATCGCTGACGTTACCTCAATATATGATATTGTTATCATAACAGCAAGAGATCTGCGGCCAGCTGTGAAACACAAATTGATACAAATACACGTGCTGCTCCGCTGTAAAGATGCAACTTTGAAGCGTTTCCTCGCGCTCCACGCGGCAAGTGTTTACGAAATCGTAAAATACGGTTTTTTATGTAGCAACATCGTATTTTCCAAACTCCTTACCCTAGACAGACAGTGATTTTATGGTAAAATGAATAATAAATATGAAAATGTACTTAAAAGGCATAGATAGACATAGACACATTTAATTTTATTTAATTAATCTTAGTATTCAATATTTCGGAGCTTTTGTCCTTGATACAATGAAGTAGATTTAGATGCGTAATAAGACTTTGTATTACTTTGTTATTTTATATATATTACTTTGTACTACTTAACGACCGGTTAAATATATGCGATCAAGATCCGGAAAAACACGAACAGCTCCTAGACTTTTGTACCATCTGAATTAAATCTTTCCAGGAAACTCTGAAGAATAATCCGTTCACTCTAACGTCTTTCACCCTGTCACAACCACCGACGTCCATATTACTCCTCACAAACTTAAATAAGTATTAAATAAAACCAATCTCGAGTTTAAAACTTCTGTTATTTGAGCTAAGCACTTGGGTAAGTTCATGAAAATTCTATCAACCCTTCTCCAACAGGGCTTAGAGTTTCCGAAACAGATTACCGGTATCGAATGCCGTTCCCGGTATTTTACGGCGTATTGTCAAACTGTCATATTGTCGTATCCTGACCAAACCGTTCTCAGGTGGCCTGCCTTCGATTATCCGTTTACAAAAGTCGAGCTCAATTCTCACCAAACTTGTTTAATTAAAGTTTTTGCACTCTTTTTCCCTTTAGGCGGGGAAATAATCCCTTGTTTGGAACATGGAATGCGTGGAGTGTTCTTATATACATTTTGCGAATTGGTATTAAAGCACTGAAATGCTTTCTTTAGTCTGTGCTTTAGAGTATTTAATAATATTAAATGTAATAAATATTAAATCATTTTAAGAATATTATTTTAGTTGTGGCTTACTGTTACAAATATGAACTGTCAACTCGTAAGTTGATGACACCATTATTTTTAATTAATATTAATTACAACGTGCACGATTATACCAGCTCTAATTTAAAACAATGAGGCTGATATAGCAACCTCGCGCACCCCGACACGAGTTTCCACATTGTGGTGGTGGGCACCAGACCTTCGTTCATTGATTTCTATTCTTATACTAACTTAAATTATCTTTAATGAACTGCTAGAATAAACCTTTTTGCCATATAGTGCATTTTAGTTGAGGACATTCTTCACAGAATTAATCATTATACAAGTATAATCCGTGAAAAAATCCAGGATATTTGCTTAAATTCTTATCGTCGTAAACTCCTTATTACCCTAATGACGAAACAAATAAAAAATTATTATTGATAACATGTAGGAAAACAAACACGTTATCATTTTGACGTAATTTCAGATTAATGTATTTGCACCATAATTAGAACAGAATAGAATAGAATAGAATCATTTATTTCATATTATCAATTTCATAATATTACAATTCGAAATATAATGTCAAGGGATAACATGATCGTCATTAATGTAAACAATAATAATATAAAATAAAATAATTAAAAGAAAAATACAAACCACAAAATAATACAAATAAAAATTAAACATTTTCAAAATACAAATGTACAAAATTAAAATATAATTACAATTTCTTTAAAAGAAATTGTTCTACACTGTAGAATTCATTATCCGATAAAAGGTCTTTCAGTCGGGAACAAAACTCTTCGTTATTTGTAACACTTTTTAGACTTGTGGGTTCGTAAAATCGAGGCCCGATTACTCCGGATATCTCGTTGCGAGTTCGGTTCGGTGAGCAACGGGTTTCAGTATTCCTATGTTACGTAATAGCCGGCCTCTGCCCGTGCACCATTCGTAAATATGTACGTCTTTACGTACAAAAACAATTACATCGTAAATGTACTGTGACTACGCCATCGTCACGTGGTGCTTTCGAAAAAGGCTTCTATATGACTGATTACCCTTTATGCTTCCTATGGATCGCAGAGGTTCCAAGTTCGATTCCCGGGCCGGGAGAAATATTTGTATGGCCTACATTTATTTCTCTCGTGAGTTTGGGTGTAATGTGTGGTTGTCTATGTGTATGTCCATGGCACCCGCGACACAAGGTTTTCCTAGTTGAGTGTGTGCGTTATTATTATAATATCTATTTTAGACTCTCGCCTCTCCCAAGGCCTAAAATATTAATTTTGAATTTTTAACATAACGATTATCATATCAGCCGAAAGACAATCGATCGTGCGCGTCTGGTATCCCGCATGATATTATTACTATTATTATTATAAAATATGAAAATGTTTCATATTAAGACGCTATTTTCTCATAGCTAACGCCTCCACGGGTTTCGTTGTTCCCAGCATTGGTCCAAGTTTTTGTACAGAGTATTTGCTTTCAGGCCCGAGCGGGAGTTCCAATATGGCGGAAAGTATTCTTGCATCGCATGTTAGTCGTGTCGACGGGAGTTCGGCATCAGATTGTAAACTTCGCGGCGGGGATTTCAGCAGAATTTTATTGTTGATGTGACGATAGTTTTTAGACTATCGGTGTGGATCTTAATTCTTTAACAGTGACTTTGTATAAGTGATATTAAACATGTACGCATAAAATATAGTTAAGAATATGATGATGTTAAACGTAATATTTCCTGCTTTAAAGCAGACCACTACAAGCTAGACCGATGACGGTTGCGGGAATACGCGGGGTGCCAGACGCGCACGATCGATTGTCATTCGACTGGCGTGATAATCGTCAGATTTTCTAATAAAGATATTTTTATTGAAATTGATATTATTGCGGGTTTTAGACTGTTTTGGCGGATGAGTTACATTATTATTTGATTAATTATCTATAGGAAAAGTTCCCGAAAAAATACGCAGTCTTTTAAACCATGAGTCAGCGTTTCGGTCATAGTACCCTACTCTGATGCTCATTGCATATATTATTACAGTTAGATTAGCGGTAGTATTAGTCAAAAAATACAAATGTATTTTAGTTATAAATCGAATATTGCTGTCTAAATAAAGCCGCTTTTATACCAGGGACCAAAAGTAACAAAATTAAAATGCTACTCTGTAAAATACAGCTCAGCAGCACTAGTGGAGAACTAACAAGGAACTTCACACCAACTCCATGCTCGGTTTATGTACATAGAATTTTCGAAGTTAGGTAGGTATTCCAATGGAAAACTCAAACAGTGAATTTGAATATTTACATGACATTAAATAAAGGTAATAATATGCTTAAAATACAAGAGGGAGAAGAGAAAGTAAAGAAATTTTCTAACAGTAACTTTTCTAGTTAAGGATAGAAAATTTAGCCGAGGGCCGCGCCTAGGGCGTCGTCTCCAGCAGGCTGGCGTTTCCCCTTTGAATAACTAATAGTAATTCCGATTACAACTTGTTATAAAAACTTGCAAAACTTTTCGCTGTTTTACTTAATATTAAAAAATGAAATTTATGTAGACGTCAGCACGTTTTGTTCTGATTTTTATCTGAATATCTGAAATTATGCTGTAAATATCGGCGGTTTTTTATTTGCTGTAATTTAATTAATTCGACATAATTTTAGTGCAAACTAACATCGGCTACCACTAGTTATGATCAAATGCGGGATGGGACAAAATTAATGTAATCATAACATTGCCATAAAAAGCGCTTTCAAGAAATGTGAATGGCTATTTCTTTTCTTTTCCTGCTTTATCTTGGTACAATTGGTAAAGCATTTTCCCTGAGCCACTTTCACTTTTCTCTTTAATAGGTGCTACTCAATTTAAATTTTAAATTCAATACGCAAAGTATAACTTTTGCGAGTTCTCTACAATATTCGGCAAAACTTTAATAACGTTAGTTCCGCTTTCCACGAACTAGTTAATATGGAAATAAGTGAATCGTTCCAAACTGTAACTTAAATAAAGCTGAGATCGCTTCGTGCTACTCATACAATTAATAATTTAAATTTGCTTATATATTTAATGGGTCTTTTTTAAATTAAATAATAAAAAAAAATAGTACGCCAAGAGTACTTATTATAGAACATATTATTAAAAAAATTCTGCCTTTATCTCAACTAGTTAAAGGTAGAAAATTCCATCGGACGCTGAGTCCTGACTCATCTGGCTCATTGAAGGCTGGCAACGTTTTCTCTTTGGATAGCCAAGTTTATTCTTTGGCGGAACGAGGCGAACCGACGCCTTCAGTGAGGGGTTTCGCCCGTGGCCTCTTGGGACCCAACGGCTTCCACCGCAAAAGGCACAAAGCCGTAGCACTGACTGAGGTTTGCACATTTGAGTGTTTTGCGATTCTCGGCTGTTCTGGCGGCGATCCTTGTCAATTTGAAACAAATCAATTTTAATGGAAATACTTACTGTGATTTTTAAATTTATTGAATGTCACGATGTTTGACCACCATGATAATCAATTATTTTTATAAAATGACTCCACTAGTTTGTAATAGGTAATTATTAATACAAAGATCGAATACTCAGAAAAAGTTCCTTCAATCCGGCTGGATTCGAACCAACGTCTTCCAGCAAACAGTGCCAGACCCTATGCCACCGAACGAACTAGCGGACGTTACGAATTATTCTATGTGCTTGTTGCAGATCTTTGTTTTTAGTTTGTAACGACTTTTTACCGCAGCGCCATCTGTGAGAAATCCATTAAATTAAAGCTTTTCTTCACTTAGCTACAAAAACTTTCAGAAACGGAAAATATAGATAGATTTTTATAAATAAAATATAAGTGCGTATTTGACCTCCATCTCACTTGATGGAAACTGACGATTAGGTCGACGATGGAGCATGCACTCCTAGATAATCCCTATTCACTCTCGATTTGAAAAGGTCCATCCACCAAGGCCCAGGTCTTATAACGTTCAGGGAACAAGTCTGCAGCAGGGAATCCCACTCCATTGTCGTTCGCCATATAAATATGGAAGCGTAACGCTTCGTGCGAATCTTTGGAATATCCAGAACATAGGGGTGGAAGCCAAGCCTACGCCTAGTCCCCCGGTGATGGAAAGAGGGAGGCAGAATTAAATAGTGTAATTCCATCCCATATATAGATATAGAAGAGGACATTCAGTTATATGATATTATTGAAACGTTTGGCTAGATGTAAACTGCGTCCTGGCCGAACGGTTACCGTTACGTTGGTAGAATTGACAAAAGTCTCAAAAAAATATCTGGCAACCATGCTGGGCCGTCACGCAGTGGTCCCAGGTTCGATTCCCGGGTCGGGAGAAATATTTGTATTGGCCTACATTTATTTCTCTCGTGAGTTTGGGTGTAATTTGAGATTATCTATGTGTGTGTCTATGGCACCGGCGGGCGATACAAGGTTTCTTTGCGCGGAGCAGTGCGGGGCTGAGTGTGTGCGTTAAACAATGTAATGGAAATGCCAATCCTTTAAATTTGTGAAAAACAAAAAACCTAATATAATGGCAATTAAATTGTATAATAAAGGTGTTTCATTTACTACAAATTTTGAAACGATTTTTATGAGATCGATTCAACAGTGTACGATCCGATCCGTGGATCGATTCAGAGGCACATGATCCGTTATGACCCAAAAAATCGATTCCAAGCAAAAAATCGTGTAACCCTCACGTAGCCCATACCATGCAGCACACCAAGCAACAACTTTTGTGTCACTTGACACTTTTCTAGCCGTTGCCCGCGACTTCGTCTGCGTAGAATAAGTACTTCGAATAGCCTACTGTACTACTTGCTTGAGAAATGATTAGTTCTTTATACAAACTTGATCCCCTATCTCAACCCCTTTGAGAATTATTTTTATAACTAATAGTAGCCTATGTCCTTGTGGTAGGTTCCATCTATCTCTATATCAAAATTCATCAAATTTGATTCAGCGGTTTAGGCGTGAAAACGAAACAGACAGTTACTGCCGCATTTATAATGTTAGTTGTATGTCGCAGTATGCCGCATTTGTAATTTAGTAGGTAACTTAAATTCGTCCTGTTTTAACAGATTCTTCCTTCCCCGCACATTCTAAACAAACAGTGCCTTCCAAGTGAACCAAAATAATAAACTCGTTTTTCTTACAGCAAAGGATTATTTGTGTAAATGTATTTATTGCATAGTACCTGTGGTACCTATAGTCAGCAACGTAACACACCCCGCAGTGGCGTTAAAAATCACTTTGTAGTAGAGTCGTAGAACTTGACTTCAATAGACATGATTTTATTTTTTATCTTATTGCATTCGCCCACATACACATTTCTCCCGGCCCGTGAATCGAACCGGGGACCTCTGCGTGACGGCCCAGCATGTTTGCCAGATATTTTCTTGAGACTCGTGTGAATTCTACTAACGTAACAACCGCTACATGTGAACATTGATCTATTGTGTAAATATAAGCATTATATTAAATAACCCGGCAAACTCAAATATTTGTATAAATGAAACATGATGGTATTTGTTCTTTGTAATTGATTACTCTCTCTGGAAATGTAAAACATGAAATATTTATTACTAAAACACGCCGCCCGCCGCCAAGCTGTTGTCATTGCTAAGTTGAAACAACTTGTTCTGATGGCAACACCCTTTAATTCCCCGAATTCAATATTATTGCTTGAAGCTCTTTACAATTCAAGAGCCTTACATTTTTTAAATTATTTTAACCGACTTTACGAAAGAAGTTCTCAATTCGAGTATGCTTGTTTTCCTGTAAGCAGTGGATAACAATTGAGAAATGAAACTATTTTTTCTGACGTAGATCGTGTATTTTTTTTAAATAAACTAATGTTTACTTAACGTTAACTTGGCGGTAGAAATAGGTAATGAAAGAATTACTGCGTTTCGCTTCTAAAGGACAAGGGTGTTGGTGAAATTAGAGGCACAAGAGGCTTGTCAACTTATGTCTCAGGGTGGTAGACCTGTCTCTCAGATCTTTGTGATCTAAACCTCTGAGCGGCACTGTAGCTGTTAAGGACAAGCGTGTCGCTTACCACCAGGCGCACAACTTGTTCGTGATAGAACGGTTAACATCAAACTTATATATTAATTGTTATATGAAAATTCTAATTATTTGAGATTCAAATGAATAACAATATAATAATAACGCACATACAAATATTTCTCACGGCATCGAAACTAGAATCGAACCTAGGCCCTCTGTGAGGCAGTCCGGCATGGTATCCGTTCAGCCATCACGAAGGTAATTTTCAATTTAATGTTTATTTATTAATGTTCTGTATTTACTGTACTCTTTCAAACACGGTCACCGTCGTGGGACCTGTTAAGGTCCCGAAACGTTGGTTTGTTTGAAAAAACAAATATACGTGATTTAAATCCGGAAATATAGTTTCATTTCCTATGTGTAACAATCGCGAAAACCTAAGAACTCGAAATGTTGTATATTCCTTAATACGTTAAGTGTAATATGTATTCTTTAGCTGTACCTTGTTGAATAAAATAAAGAAGATTGGTTCTCGGTCCATTAAGAAACAAACATTCTTTATTTCGTTCGTACGTTGGTATTCTGTTGTATGTTTGGTTGGTTTGCTGCACGTCTGGAGCACCCTGGGCAACGATCAGCGAGTGCCTTACGCCAATTGGCAAATCCTTTCACCACTGTGGCAAGCATTATAGCGTATGCCATCGATACGATAAGAAGAAGACTTATTTTTCCATCCGAGGACAGCGAATTTCATATTTAGATAGCAGAAGTTATGCCATTACCAAGGCGCAATGAGCATTTTCCCATCACCACGCTAATACTAAGAGAAAAACGTCAAGATTGTTGCTAAAATTAAATTTTCCAATATCGAAGATTCAGTCACAAACTTTTGGGAAGAAAATCTAATTATCATTAACGTAGGATTGAAAGTTGCAGCAAGTGGGACGTGATGAAATATCGGACGGGAAATGATGTGGTGCGTTTGTAACGATATGCTGTAGCTAATAATGTCTTTTGTAATGAAGAATTAGCAATTATTGCGATTGCCTTTGACGTAACAAGGAAAAGAAGAAGATGGAGTGTTCACCCTACTACGTGGCGAAGAAACAGAAGGAGATGGCAAATGTCACTCATTATAAGCATTTTATTGACGGTGAAACACAATTTTATATACTTCTGAACGACAGAAGAATGTTTCGCAATTTTAAAAAATACCATGACACATCACAACACTGCTCCGCGCCGCGTCGTGAGCGACTGTGTAGGAACAAGAAGCGTGCAAGGGGGAACGGGCTAAATATTGTCCTCGATGATGTTTCCCATCGACTAGGGATCCCGTTTATGTCCTCGTCGCGTATATTTGAATACCATGCTTTTATACGTAACGATATTAACAATAGTCCCCGTTCCGTCCTATGATAAAAATCACGTTACGTATGCTGCGACCTTAATTCACTACTTTACTCTACTCATTTAAAATGTAATCAATAATTATTGTTGGCTCCAATATCTTCATTCTTCTTATAACAATTCTCATTACTATTGCATTTGCACATTCCGTTGGTTAGCTTCAACATCATTCGCCTTTCTCCTCTATTGTAAATAACGATTTGCTCATCTATGTATACAAAAGTAACACGCAATTATTAATAATTTTTGCAAGAGGACAAGTGTTCTCCCAATTCAAAAATGACTCAGGCTAACTTACGAAGGGATGTGAGATAGTCTGAGTCATTTTCGAGTCGTATTTACTTCGTACCAATCATCACTTTCAAGGTAACATCGCAATGAAATCTCCATATGAAGACATGTGTAGTCCACAATCCATATTGTTAAAGTTTAGTGGACTTGACAGAGGAATAATAGGCCTTACGCAAATAGCAATCAACCATATCATTAGATGGTGATTAACCTTTATAATTATCATTTCATTGTTATTTAACGTATTGACATTGCTACGGATATTCACAATGTTGTTAGTACTCAATCTTTACTAAATCATATTTTCTCTTTGTCGTTTTTTTATTTGCTATACTTTAAATTCTTAAAATGGATTGTACCGGTCCTTGATTAGATTTATAATAAATGTATGCTTCGATACTTACTAACGAGATACATAACATGACATGATGTTGCACATTCACCTTATGCAACCGGGCGATCCCCGTTCACTCGAAAATTTAAATGTTTTTGATTTTCGTAAAATGCAAGACGTTCCACAAGTACTCTGTAATATTGCAACGCTCAGATAAGTGTGTTAAGGCTTAAAATTTTAAAGCATGTAAATTGTAAACCTACTTGGTCACACAACCATTGCCCATTCAATCATACTACCCATTGGTAGTGTTATTTGAATCCTCCGCCACTCGATTGTGCTGAACGTTTTTGTCCCTAATAAACACGATAAATAAATAATAATAACAAAATTCAACACAAACAGAACTCAGGTACAGGCAGCCAGACAAGTTGCAATACGATATTGTTGTAAGAGGCACATTACCTCGTAGGAGTCGCTAGCGCAAAGCAAATTTAGCGTCTTAACTGCTTGTTGAAGAACAAAGAACATGAAACTATTTGCAATAACATTAACTGTGCAACGCTCATGTTTACCTCAAGTTTCTTTATTTTTAAACTTGAACACCGTAATGCTACATCTGAACTCTCCTGAACAATGTTTGTTTTACGATACGCCGCCGGGGTTGTGAATAATGCAACACTGCCTTGAATTTTTACATGAATCACCTTACCCGAGTTGCCTAGTAGGATGCAGTGTCAATAATGTATTTTACGTATACATGCTTTTCAAACACTTGAAGTGAAATTTCGTTGTTGAAAAATAAAAATAACGGTAGTAACAGGCAAGAGGTGCTTTCGGATATTATAACAATATTTAGTCAAATAACATCCTCACATCCATCAACACATATATCACACTGCTGAGTACGGGTCTCCTTTGAGAAGACGGTTTAGTTCGCCACACTGACCCCACATAAAATGCGAAATGCGAACACATTTCCATAGTCTTTTTTTGTTAAATTACAACAAATAAAATAAAGTCACAAAATTCTTAAAATTTTAAAATTTGTTACATTTTTGAGAAACAGACAAAAAATGTCATACGAAATAAAACTAATTATTATTTTTCCTATCAAACATAATTTACACATTTTGACATCAGACAAAGGCATACAATACAGAGGCACATCTCTGAATAGAGAAAAAGTATTATATCAAATCGAAACTTCATACTCGGTTTTTTGTTTTTTTTTTATAATATCAAGTGACGGAACTAACAAGTCGTGCACCTGATAGTAAGCTACACGCCTGTCCATAACAGTTGCAGTGCCGTTCAGAGCTTTAAATCGCAAAGATTTGAGGGGCACTGCCGCTGCGCCCGTCACCCTGAGACATAAGTTGACAACTCCCATATGCCAGTAATTTCACCAAAATTGTTGTTGGTTTTCTTTTTTAGGAATAACCTTACTTAGTTATAATAATGTAATATGTAATATTACGATTTCTGTATTCTCGATGTAGACAATATACAGTATTGATGGAAACCTTGGGGTTTTCAAATGTTGTAACAATTGTTTGTAATGTACTACCTGTCTAATTGATTGGTAATAAATAAAAAAACTAGTGCTAAGCCAGTGAGTTCCTCAAAAGTTTCATTTTGAATTTTAACACTTTATTCTGTTATTATTATTTTTAATTATTACCAATTAATTACATAGTGCACATTACAAATAATTATAGCAACATTTAGAAATCACTACAGTTTGTGCCAATGTTGTATATTGTTGTATTGAAGGCGCGGTACCTTTCAAAACATAGTCTAAAAATGGAAACATTCCCGAAACTATTGTAATAATTCCACGTATCCCATTCACTTAGAACCATTTCCATTTCACCGATCATGCAAGTGAAATCTACGATACGGTCCAAATTCTATTTTATATCCTCTATAAGTTACCCTCACGGCCACCCACCTGGGTCACTAAGTTCCCATATATCATGATAAATGTTTATTACCTTTGTAAGTGGTACAAACTTGTCATTTACTAACTAACCTCAATATTACTTTGAGATTTAAAGACTTTAGAGCGCCGTTTGTTTAGAATGGAAAGGGGTTAAATTGGAAGCACTTTGGACATGACCCTGTGTACACATGGCAAAATACTTAAGTAGGCAGAAGTTAAGTTTCCAAGCGGGTTGTTTCACACTCGATGTAAATAAGTGGCACCGCAGTCGCAATAGATATAACTTTGTCTATGCTTTGTGTTTGATTCCAGTATCTAAATGCAAGTGAAATAATAGATAACACTTAACCCGACATAGAAATACCCCACAATGACAGTGACGGCTACAACTTTGTGTGTAAGGGACGTATGTGCCCAGTTGAAAGATATCCTGATGAAATGTTGTGTTGCAATGCGTAAATATAGCACAATTTTTATCATAAGCCTTTCTTTATGTAGCAAACATTGTGAAAGTATTTTCGATGGTGCTCCTAGGAGCAACAATCAAACTGAGAGTATGATAAAAGGTTGCAAACGTTCATCGTAAGAAGTAGGATAGAGTTACATTCAGTGCAGTGTGTAATACTCCATGTTAACTTACAGATGCTGTCGCAAAAAGATGAAACTCCCATCCATATCCTCCACGAATGAAGTCTCTACTGAGGCTATTAAGGCCCCCAATCCGACGGTCCTAGTTCGCTTTATGGCGGAATTAGGGCTGGGTAAGGTACTGTAAAACTCAAGGGACAGTTCCAATCGATGTTACAGGTCTCAACGACTGGGGCTACATTACCCCAAGCCCTATTTCCGCATAATATAATGCCCAATAGCCTCGCGTAAATGACATAGATGGCGGCTAAGAGGTAAATATAGATAATGGTAATGTAAGTAATGCTGCATTGTAGCTTTTGTAGCGTTACTGCAATCTAGTCCGCCTGCCGAGCGCAGCCAATACAAATTCTCTCGTTTAGTATATATCTTAAAATTGAAGCACATTTACGTTTCAACTTGAAAAGTAAATCTAATTTGGAAATTAAATATTTCAGTAACAAATACCACCTTTAAGTCAAAAAAAAATTGTAAACAAGAAACTTAAGTAAAATCATTTCGTCGTTATTTTTTGAAGTAAACTGTTTAAATTAATTACAAAATTCGTTTCGTTCTTTTTTATTAATTTACTTACACCGTTTTCGCGAAATGTAAATGAATGTACAATTCAATTTTCTCGCAAGACTTTCTTACACTTTCTGTTAGCATAATGTTATTAGCCCAACTAAGGAATTAGATTGCATTCTCTTTCAACGTAGACGCTGTAACTACCGCATACAATTTCAGGACCAATATTGTGGTGGCTGCGGTGAAGTATATTAACTACAGACACAAAACCAGTTGTAATTACACTAGTTATAATACTAGTTCCTTTCCCTTATTTAAACCGCTGAAATATGTCATGTATATGTAATAACTACAGCAAATTGACTATTTTTGTTATTAAATTTCAAAAAATGTATATCAAACATCATCCCAAAAGAATTCCTTATCAAATAGTAAACATCATTGAAATTTCTTAAAAAACCACTTGAAAACTTTATTTTTTGAAAATTTCCTTTCTTTAAAGTCGGTACGACTTCAGTCCGCAACACTGTTCAATAAATTATATTTACTCAAACTCGTATTACAAATTGGAATTAAACAAACAATCAATAACGTCAATAACCGACCACCAAATGTTGGTAACCCCAATATTGAATTAAACTTTGCAGAGTCGAAACCACTTAGATTACTAGCTTTGTAATGGTGACAAATAATTGATCATAGACAATTAGTTGGATTTTTAAAAACTTCATATTAATCATAGAGCACCATAAAAGTACACGACGAACCACAGACTTCATTACCGATTCTCACCCAGTACTTGAAACGTTTAAAAAAGTGTATGTAACTGTTCAAAAAAGTTATGTCTAAGAAACAATAAATTTACAATAATAATTTAAACGAAATATAACTCACAGATAATTCAAAGGAAAATTACAAACCACTATAACACTGAAAGCTACTTGAAAATAGTAAAAGGCAGAAGCTTTTTTTTATTACAACAGGACTAGTGTAATAAACAGCTTCTAACTTTTCTTTTACCTTTTGTGTGACTAGACAGTCAAGTCGTTAACAACAAGTGACATAATCAGCTAAATAAAAGAATAGAAGTGTGTCACTTCCTCAAAAGGCGTCGAAAGAGGTTCACAATGGAAATGTTAGGTAAGTATTTAAAGGCGCAAAACATCGTACAGCTTTGATAAATATAATATTCCATTGAGAAGACTTCCAGGACAAAGAGAGAGAAAAAATGGATGCAAAGATCGATTTGCCATCACAGCAGTATTCCCTCTACTTTTCTATATTGTACTGTTAGTACAATTCACAATTTACCCAGAACTAATATCAAATATTAGTTCAACTAAAAGAACGTATCAGCAAATAATCTGTTCGAGCTCCTTACAATGTTATTAGTACAGCAAGCTGTAAGTAGATCCATCCGTGGTCGGTAATCCGAAGCGCAATATCAGTAGCGCCTTGCAGACTCGGTATTATGGAAATTCGCCCGATAAGGACGCTATTCGGTTTCTCTCCAGCTACGGTGTATAAAATTAAGGGGTGTACTGCAGTTGATAGTGCTTAAGACACTATATAATCTTTTTTACATACTTATATT
This sequence comes from Hyposmocoma kahamanoa, assembly GCF_003589595.1. NCBI lineage: Eukaryota > Metazoa > Arthropoda > Insecta > Lepidoptera > Cosmopterigidae > Hyposmocoma > Hyposmocoma kahamanoa. Next base: position 436,213 of record NW_020654289.1, read on the forward strand.
ATAATATATATGACGAAGGGTCCCCAAGGGATTTATGTCGAGGAGACTTCATGAGGAGCATAATCAATTCGTTCAGTCGGCGATTAAATGGTTATGAACACTTTTATTCACTTTTCACATAAATTATTTCAAAAGTAAGAAACTAAATTAAGGATTACGGATCCGGATTTTAAATTTCACTAGGGGAATTCGCAGAGAGTGGTCGCGTCACGTTATTAACACAAAAAGTATTTCTTTTAGATGCACGCGCATAATGCTTCGTGAGCATTGACCACCTCCTTTGTGACCACACCCAGTTTGAGCGTCAAAACTGACGTGACATTTGTGTATAAAGTAATCGAAGAATTTCCGTAACGCTCTTAATATATCCAACGTACATATTATATTTTTGCTTAGAATTTAATTTTAATCAATTTCACATTGAACTGAGTAAGATTTTATTGCATCCATATTTCGTAGTTGTCTTTTGCAAAATTTTAGCTTTAATGTGTTCCTATAAAATATTTTATGCAACCAAAAGCTGCTTTGACATAACGGTAGGTACTTAAAAGTAGGCGCTGGCCTTCGCTTGCTTTTTACCTTACACTACTAATTGTCTTACTGTACTTTTATTTATTTTAATATTACTATTATTGCAGTAGATGGGGAGCATCGTTCTTTTGCGTATAGTTGGAAAAAATTGCAATACAAATGCATCACAGTAAACATAAAAAAATATATGTAAAGATAAGATAAATAAGATACATTAAAAGGAAAGCGTATAACAGTGTAGCTTTATTGCAAACACGCCTCACGGCAGCGCGCCGCGAGGTGCCTGCCGATCGCCTCTACTATGTGTCACAGTGGTAAATAATGATTGCAATGATTTAATTACGTTTTGTCCCTACAAATAATATCCATTTTGTCCCTCGCTGTGTTGCAGAAATTTAAAAAGATATCTACAACTGATAACGTTTAATTTGATGTAAATACATAGATAATGTTTAGTGTTACGGTTTGAGGTCTAAAAGTAACTTCTACATTTTACAATTTATTTAAAAAAATACCATGTGAAAATTACAAAAAAAGGGTTAACAACACAGAACAAATCTGCTGAAGAATCGCACGTCGTTATTCATAGACGCGAAGCCGTCCGTATGTCGGTGGTGTGCACGCGCCATTAGCGCGAGGTACCTACGTGCACGCGCTGCATTTTTATACGACTGTTGTATCGCAATGTAACTTAAAAGAAATATTGTTACATGGGTAACATGGTTTCAGGTAAAATATTGCAAACCTGTAAAATGGTTGTTTGCGGACTGAACAATTGTTAACTTCTACTAAATATTTATAGTATATACTGATGAGAAATAAAGTATAAATTCGAAATAAAAATGTTTACTGGCTCGTACAAAATAACCACTCAATTAGCCTATATTGTTTATACCTATTTAATATTTTTATTGTAAACGTTTTGCTAAAAAAAAACGGTTTTGTGCGGTCCTTTTTTATCTAAAGACTTCAAAGTACGTCTTAAAAATATTATTTCATCATCACCATAGCCCACCACGCCGGTATAATGGCGATCGGGGACTTCTCACAAAGCCCATGTGCTGTGAACCGTCTTCGACATGCAGGCTTCATCACAATGTTTTGCTTCACCGTTAGCGAGAATTATTGCCTTAACATCCAGAAATGTACGTGACTTAATAATTAGGTACCTACCGCCCTTTGTGGGTGGGACTCGAACTGTCGACCACACGACCTCCTCACGGGTAAAAAAATGGGTTATTTTTTTTAAATACCAATGTTTCAAAATATGGAATCTTTCGTTATTTTAGTTATTTAGTGAACAGGAAAGTCTTATAATCTAGATCTGTTTTCGCGCATACCTACGGCCTATGCGCAAATCCGTCCGTATGTCGACATTAAGCACGCGCCATTACGGCGCGATACTTAATGTGCACGCGCTGCATTTTTCCGGCTCCAGAGATGTATGGCACGCTCGTAAAACTGGGTGTTATACAAAGCGTTCGTAATCGCTGAAAGATTCTAAGTGCTTGAATAAAATTTAAATCCCACGACGGAAACTGGAACACACGTATTCAATATCTCGAAAGTTGCATCTTTAAATTTTTCCTATTACATACTTTTAATAAAATAGTTCAAGGAAATTGAGTATGTTTTGAAATCCAATTCAATATTAAACATAATTTTCACACTACATGTTCAACCACTGCACATAGAAAGAGAATAGTAATGGGTCCAGTATTGATCCCAGTGAGACTCCATCTGGTGTCATTACTCAACTGGTGTGAGACGTGAGCACTGTATACACCTGAACGTAGCAATATTTCCTGCATTGCAGTATAGGTATCGCTTTTCCCCATTACATACATAGCATAGTAACGAACGTATTATCGATCTACGTGGAACATTGAGTTTTATTGAGATAGCTTTTCGGTGTTATATAAGTAAAAAAGAAAAATCATAACTGTGCTATTGATGCCTACCCAGTAATCACGAGTAGTTGTGTAATAAATCTACAACAAAAACCTTTTGGATTTAATTCATTCTAATTTTTATGGCCTTTTTATGGCGTACTTTGTTGTTTTCTGTTCCTAAATTGTTTTCTTTCTTTTGTTTTAAATCCTGTAAATACATTATATAACGCGCACAAACTCATAGCCCGCACTAAGGAAGCCCTGTATCGCAGGTGTCATAGACACACACATAGACAACCACAAATTACAACCAAACTCACGAGAGAAATAAATGTAGTTCATACAAATGTTTCTCTCGGCCCACGGAGGCAGTTTTGTTGCATATATTTTGATCTGCGAGTACAGCTTTACTTTTGCGGCTATTCAAGTGAGTATTTATACTCAGTTATGAAAGATGAAAAAGAGGTCAACCTGAGTTCGTTATGAAAAAGTTATAATATTTGAGCCTAGGCATCTTTGTAGGTATCATTACCCATCTGGCACACCTGAGCGCAGTGCAATTTTTCCTGCAATGCAGCGCAGCGAACCTACCTAAATGGCTAGCACTATATTTTACCCCGACGTAGAATTTTCCATGAATACTCGTATTTAAACATCTTAGTATATTTTAGGAACAGCACATTATAAACGACCTCCGTGGTCTAGTGGCTTGCGCACCGGTTTTCATGGTGTCGCCATCTCTGAGGTCCCGGGTTCGATCCCCGGCCGAGTCAATGTATGTATGACAAAAATGTCATTAAAAAAACAAAAACACAGATTTGCAACAAGCACAGAGAATGTTCGTTGGGTCTGCTGGTTCGTTCCGTAGCTTAGTTGTCTCGACCTGGTATGCTGAAGACGTCGGCGTCGGTTCGAATTCAGCCGCATCGAACGAATTTTTCTGTGTCCGATCTTTGTATTAACAATTACAGCATGAAAGAAACTTAAAAAACTTGTATGACATTATCTCATTATAAAACACCTTTGACATATAGCAATAACAAGATAAATTTATTTCGAAAGTGCAAGTAAAATCACGTAATAGTAAGTAACTAATTTTTAAGAAACCGTTTTATACCTTTTGACAGTTTGTCTCTTGGACCACCAGGCACAATCTCATTAACTTAATGTGAACAGCTGTAAATGAATCCTTGTGAATAAAAAAGTAATCAAAGCAAAATTTGCGAGAACAAATAACCACTCACGCACTTATAACGACGTCACGAAAGGTTGTAAGCGAAAAAAATGTAAGCGTTTCACTTAGAAAGGTGTGATAAGGTAATTTCGGCATGTCAGCATGAAAGAAAACTGATTACGCTGCCACCTACACAAAATGCGTTTTGACGTACGTGTTCGTGTAATCAGCAACATAAGATGGAGTAAATCTATTAGAACAGGTAGGTAAACGTAACGAAAAATGTGAAAAAAAAAATATAAACTGTACACAAAACAAAAATAATAGTCGCCGTTTTGCCCTCCTTGTCACAAACTACGTATTTGCATTTTGGTAACTTTCGAGATACTGGCAAGTGTTAATTACGCTGATTTTGCTTGACAAAATCTGAAACTAAATGAGATATAAAATACCGCCTATAGGTTTCGCTGATTCCAGGTATGCTAATAACTCAATTCCGGCAGTGTTATTAGAGCACAACGTAAAGCAAGGGCAGATTAGTAGCTTTTAGTCCCTGAAACGGTGATTGACATTTGGACTATGTTCGGGTGAACACTTGAGGAAATCCATATATAAGTAATTCTTAGAAATTTCCCAAAATGTTTAGGGTCCTAAGCAAATGTAACTAGTCAGCTTTTACAAATCAGTGCTGCTGACACAAAAGAGAACCCAATTGTCCCAAACACAAAACTGAAGCTGTGCATTTGCGCCGGGTACCTTGTCAACTTAATTTGCATTATTATACATTTTAACGCTTATCGTCCTGGTTTTTTATGCGTTTATAGTGAAACAACTAAAAACAATATATATTTTTACGACAATAAATATTCTTTTCGAGATATAGTAAGCGTTATAATATAAATTAACTTCATAAATTTTAAACGAGTAGAAGCATGATTATGTTTTTACACTCTCACTTTGTTGTATCCGAATGACAGAGTAATGACAACGCTGACTTTGATTTATTATACAAAATTATGACGTCGAGGGGTGCCACAGGGTACGTTCCTATTTTAAAAAAATATTAAAAAAATTGTACATCATAGGTGAGATCTCAATCATTGCATAGTAATGTACAATAATTTCTGCGCAATTAAAGATCAATTTCCATATGAAGTCCGTAAAATAAATGTGTACAACATTATTCAGATTTAATAAAATCTATCAGTCTGCGCGATCGTTGTGTATTGATAATGTCTACTAAAACTCGAGAAAAAAACAATGGCCAGTCGTGAATTTCAACTAAGCATCACCCACAAAATGCGCGACTAAGTCATAACAGAGACATTCTGCTGACTGACAAGATCTTTGATTTATTGCTTCACTAAATTATTTTCTTAATATTACATTTAGAAAGTAAGAAAGAAAACAGTGTCATTTTAAAAAAGGTTTGTAGATGAATACGACATACCCCATTTTAACCTTCCAACTGTCACCTGTGCTTGTTGCAGAGATTGGTGAGGGGAATGTTGCTGCATCAAAAACGCTGGACGTATGCGTTTCTCTATAAGTATATTGATGTGTCCCAAGGAGCACACTTTATAAGCCTCAAAACTTTTATATCTATAAACAGTCTTAATATGGTATAGATTTAGATAATAATTCTCTATAAATGGTTTTAGAAAAAAGAAATTGTTCTTATAGACTTATTTCATTCAAGTCAAAATTTTAACACCTTCTTAATACCAAACTACTTAATTAAGTGTAATCTCTCTTAAGATTTACTCTTATAGTCCTTATTTTGAGTTCATCTGTAGAACAACTGATAATTTTTAGTAAAATTGTTCTATACACATCCAGTAAAGTCTATGAATACTCTAAAAACTAGTGTTCTTAAGTTTATTCTAGATATATTTAATTTATAGACATTCTGTAGTGTTTGTACTTATTGACAAACACGTTATAGCGCGTCTTCAGTAGATTTTATTTAAAAAAATACTACAATTAGGGTTTTTACTCTATTAGACGTTGTAAGAGTTCTTGCAAAATGGATAAAGTAAAGAATATTAAAAGAACTAGTGGAGGTGGTAAACCTTAGATATTAAGTCACATCATTCGACACAATCAGCGTTGCCAATGCCAATTGTTCAAAATCCCCAAAAATCACTTTATAATAATAACGTAGCCCCACTCAACATAGCCCCGCACTGGGGAAACCCTGTGTCGCGGGTGCCATGGACACACACGTAGACAACCACAAATTACATCCAAACTCACGAGAGAAATAAATGTAGGCCATACAAATATTTCTCCCGACCCGGGAATTGAACCTGGTACCTCTGCATGGCAGTCCGGCATGGTAACCGTTCGGCCACGGAGGCAGTTATATTAATTATAATATTAATTAGATTCAACATTAATCTGTAATCAGTCTGAACAAAAAATCATTTTTCTTTGCCTTACAAAATTAAGTAAATTGATTATTTGTTGTGCATTCGGTGACACTATGTTAAAGTTAGAAATAATCAATGAGTTTCGACCTATATTTAATATTTAAAGTTGACGAGTGGTAAGTTGTGGTATGAAAGTACCAACTGCTCGGCTTTGTTTATCAATAGCTGATTTCGTTTTGCTTCATACCGGGGACCGTCCGCGTCCTAAGCGGGAGAAAGAATCGCGAACTCAACATGCACCGACTGGTAATTTTACAATTCAGAACCAAGTGCTCTAATAATCATTCTATTTAAGCTGTTTGTTAATAATACGAGGGATGTGCGATGTTGAATAACACGTCGATATAGTCCATCACAGTGTTTCTAACAGTAACGATCAAACTAGCGATGCATCAGCAATTGATAGATTAAACAAATTGTTAGAATCCCCACATTTTCCTCACATAGTGCCAATCCCCACAAAATCTCCAATCTAGTTGAACTCCCCACAATTTGGGGAATTCCCTACAAATTGGCAACGCATACAATAGTCGTAATTCGCGCTCGGGCCGGTCATGGCCGGCCATTGCCATTGTTTGTTGACAAATAAATAAACATTGTGAAGTAATTCCGTGTTGTGAAATGATAAAAAACAATTGAAATGAGCGCGTAAACTACTGTAATGTTATGTTCATGTTCAATGTTATGTATGAGTATTGTGCCGTCTATCAATAGAATACAGTGAAATCATTGTGTGAAATGTGGTTGGCGTGAAAAAATAACCTCAATTTTGTAATGAAAATTTTATTTTTTCATCATAAGTTAGGTATGTCATTAAAATATTCCTTATATTTAAATGATAGGAAATTTATTCACTTTTGTAGTCATATTATAACACATTCCATATAATTATACAGAGTAACGTTTTTTTGCCACAAATTGGATTTTTTCCAATAGCTTTTTGACCTAGTGTTTTGAAAAGTTTTTTATTTTGTTGGTAGGTCAATGTATAAAACGCTCTCTTTTTCGTATTACTTTATAAAGGTTTTGGAATATTGCAAAAGAAAAAATCGCTTAGAAACATCGCGTTTTGTAGACAATCTTAAAAATCTCATAGGAGGAATATTCTTCGACAAGTTCAACTACACTAAAGCTAGTAAAAATAATCTTTTCGTATTCTAAAGTTTTTCTATAGATAAAGCTATAGACAAAATGCTTCGAACTGTCATTTGAAAAAAGCTTTAAATTCTTATCGCCATTTATTTTTCAAGAATGACTATGAAGTAGCCGAGAAAAAATTATTTTCTTTTTAAAAAGCAAATCTAAGTTGAAATAAGCTTGAAGAAGCCTAGAACTTCTTGGAAATGGTTTGTTTTGTGAGTTATTTTGTATATTTAAGCTTTCTATTAATATTTAAAACCGAAAATCGATAACTGTATTTTTATTAAGTTTATATTTTATACATAAATATTTAAAATTTAGGGAGCGCATTACTTTTATAGCAGGTTTTACATCACTTTTCACAATATATTTAAAGTCGCACGTCAATTTGCGCTTTCTAACCGATTAAACATTGCGCGAAAAAGTCAGAAATATTATATCTAATTTCGCCATGTTGCAATTTTGATAGTTTATATTTTGTAAGCCATTAAACTTGAATTCTATTAGTATTAAGAGAATTGTGTCCTATGTTTGTAACGCTTTCGTATTTTGGTTTTAAAAATAGCATTAATAAGAAAACTATCATAGACTTTAAATTATCTAAAAACTGTCTACAAGACCAAATAAATACTGTCTACATTCTACAAATGGTCTTGTAGCATTCTAGAAGGGTTGCCTGAGAAAAAAGATAAGAATCACTCTTCACACTACCCACAGATAGTTTCTGAAAGCACTCTTGTAATCTACTAATAAAGTGCCCACTTTTACTTTAAATTATCTAGAAACCTTCTTCGAGATATCTTGAGGGAATTTGAACTCTTAAAATATTCAATCGAATTAAATTCAATTAGATATCTTATAGTATATATTTAGATATGGGTGTGCTGCTTGGGGTGGCTGACGAGTAATCAGAGACGTACTCGTTATTATAATGAATGAAATGTTTACGGAAGGTATATATGTGTTGAAAGCCACAGAAGTATATCATTGTTCTAAATGTATAAAAATAATTGAATCACATAGACCATATACTTAAACGAAAGGTAAATCCACCATTGTAACTGCACAAAACTATCGATTCGATTATTAAATGTCAAGTATAAAACTTGAAGGATTTTGGAGACCGTACAAAGGCGTTCGATGTGGTTGGAAGTGACTTGTTGATTAAAAAATTGGCTATGTCTGCCACCAAAAGTCGCTCGTAACTTATTAGTCTTTTTTTAACAAACAGAAGGCAAACAGTTCGGGCCAGTATAAATGGTAAAACAATTACGTCAGCTGCTGATGACATCACCCAATTGTGATACGAATGGTATCCCCCAGGGATCGACCTTAGGGAATACGCTATTCCTTTCATTGACACTCTGCCACACTTATATCAGGGAGCCTAGTAGTTCTATTTACAGACGATACGATCATTGTGGTGTGTACGTAAAAATCTATAAGAAGTTGGACGAAAAAAAGCGCACACAATACATACAAGCAACTGTATAAAAGTTTTTTTGTGAATGGACTTACTCTTAATAATATGTCGAAGTCGAAACTTATGTTGTTCACTGGAAAATATTCTATTACCTCGGTAATAACATATTATAGAAAATTCGTAGGTTTTGCGTTAGACTCAATTTAAACTGGAAAGCACACAATTATACAGTCTCTCTAAGAAAACTTGGAAGTTGCTACAAACGCACTATTGAAATTGTGTCCTCTTATTTTCATCGCAGTATTGAGGCATACGTACATTGCATACTTTAATTCGTTAATGTCATACGGTATCGCAATGTGGGACAACTCAACTGAGCCGAATTGGGTATCTATTCTTTAAAAAGCGTACACTATTTTTAATCAGAACAATGTCTCCAATCATGAATTCCTTTTCTTTTTTGAGCCACTTAGGGCGTTGTTGTAATCTCAACAAATATTCGTCTTGCCAACGCCGCCACAAATCATCAGTAAGTTTTTGTATGTGTCGCCAGCGAGACAAGCTGGAAACTCTGATGTCCTTCAAATTGGGTAAAGGGACAACAATCGGTGCTTTCTCATTTTTATTTTCTCGAATAATAGCCAGTTGGGTATCGTTTTCGAGGTATTTGGGGGTGCTCATAACGAATATAGCACTTATTTGTAAATCCAACATGACAGGCACGATTTTATTCGAAAAATCGTGCCCGCCATCTTGGATTTAGAAATGAGTACCATTTTCGTAATGAGCATCCCCAAATACCTCGAAAAGGATATCCATATTGCATTTTTTTGATAAATCTACTCCGCCATCTTGGATTTACAAATAAGTGCTATATTCGTAATGAGCACCCTTAAATATGTCAAAAAGGATACCCAACTTGCCATTATTTGAGAAATCGTGCCCACCATCTTCCATTTTGAAATGCGAAAAGTCGTGTCAGCCATCATGTATCAGATATAAATGCCACTTCCATAAGGATTACCAAAAATAAATTTCTGAAAATTCTTGGCAACCATCTTGGATTTAGAAATGAATGCCACATTCTCAATGAGCACTCCCAAACAACTCGAAACGTCTATAATTTTCGTTGTTGATTGACAATGTCGTAGGCACCTTTAAAATCCGTTCGTTACCTTTATTTTGTCAAAATAATCATAATGAATACTACCATTAAATAGTTCAACAACACTCGATTTACGAAAAATATTTGTAAATAGTTTTCGCCTTATTTATAGGTTTTTATGGGATTTTTACGTTTGTTTAACACTATTTTTCACACTTGTATTCAGAACCAAAAGGAGGGTCAGAGTTCTTGGGACACACACTTCACGTATAGATATTAAATATTACTCACAACCTGCTATGTTTTTTTCATTTGTAGTTTTAGTTTCAAAATTGTCAATAAATTTTAGACATAAATTTTCCCATTCCTTTTTTCCAGTCGTTTAGAATAACTGGCGGAACTGATATCCTATATTGCAAGGTGTTGTTCTGCACTCTCTATAAATTCTTCTACTCGATCTTCGTCCATCATAGTTAATTTGAAAAATTAACATATACACCTCACTAACCGTGATGCAACCGACCGTGGCTGCAGCGCGAATGTCGCGCGGCCGCCGCGTGGTTGCAGCGCTTCTAGAAATTGTATGAAAAGTGACAATCGCGCGGCCGTCGCGCGGCCGCCGCGCGGCTGCAGCGCGGCTAACAGCGGCTAATTTGAACGCGCCCTAAGTCACATATCTTCAATTTTAATAGCAACATTCCTCGGGATGCAATATCTGCGGCATAATCACTTGACTGGACGTGATACCACTGTTTGTTATTATTTAAGTTATCTACTATTTCGACGACGCGATTAGGGCAATGATTTCCACTTATTTGGGTCGCCGTACAGCCATGAGATCACGATGGAGGAATCTGTCCAGGCATACATATGCGAAGATGGAATGTTCATTGCTGTCCCAATTTGCTTCGTGAGTTTGGAGAGGAGCAATGCTCCACATCCAATCTTGGCAAGGAAATTATTTTGAGTGGTGCGACCCTCGTTTTAGCAGCAATAAGGGTTTTAACTTTGCCATTTGTTTCAGTTCTTATATATAATAAGGCTGCGCTTATGCGCATTGAGGTGTCACTGAATCCGTGTATTTGTGTATTTGTATTATTCATTGTTCCGAGCCATCTATCCACGTGTATGTCGTTGTTGTAAATAAAATCCTTCTTTTTCTGTTTCCATTTTGTACTCAATGTATCACTTACATTCTTTTCTAGCTATAGTTTCTGTAACAGTATTTTTGATATTACAGTGCTTGGGGCAATCCAAGCAAGTGGATCGAATAGTTTTTGTATGTCGGATAGAATATTTCGTTTTGTTCTATATGTGTGTCAGACGTTGGCAGAGTAAGGTTGTAGCGAAATGTATCTGTTTAAGTCCCATACTATGCCCAATGCTTTGACTGTTCCCACAAGATTCATATTTATTTGTGCAGAGTTCGATCTTTTTTCTTCTTCTACGGATCTCATAAATTCAAGGTTATTGGATGACCATTTGGTTAGCTGGAAACCGCCTTTTTGAATTATTTCTGTTACTGCTTTAGCCAGAGATATAGCTGTTTCTACATTATCCGCGCCATCAAGCCAATCATCCATGTAAAAGTTGTTTGTTATAGATTGTACAGTAAGTGGTTGTGACTGTCCTTCATCATGAGCTACTTGATGGAGTGTTTTGATGGCTAAGTACGGAGCGAGTAGGTGATATTCTTGCAATTCTGCCTCGCTTGTTCTTCAGATAATTCGCTGGAAGTCTGCGTCGACTCTAGTCACTAGTATATGACGATACATTTGTTTGATATCAGCCATGAAGCATCCTCGTTTCATTCGCCATTTCATTAGCAGGCTTCTCAAATATTTTTGCAGCTATGGCCCTACCAGTAGTACTTCATTTAACGAAATATTGTTCGTGCCCTTACAGGAAGCATCGAAGACAACGCGTGTTTGAGATTTCTCTTTGTCGTTACGTGGTGAGGTAAGTATACTGATCTTTTCGTTTCTTTTTCATTTTCAGGTATCTTCTCCATATGTCATTGCTCGATGTAATAATTTATAACCTTTGTGTATTCTTTTCAAGTCAGGCGACTTATTGAACTTCCGCTCCAGTTGCAGAAATCTTTGGATAGCTATCTCTTTTGTGTTTCTTTCAGGTGTTCGTGGACTGTCTGTTTTGAAAGGTAATTTAGCTATGTATTTGCCTTCGTAATTTCTAGTTGTTGTTCGGTTGTAGATATTTAATATTACAGAGTCTTTTGTTAAGTGTCTGTTATTTTCAACTTCTATTTCCCATTTCGACTTTAGCATACCATCTACATCTTTCTGGTGATGCATAACGACGTAAGTATCTTCTCGTGGATTTTCAGAGATATCTCCAAAAATCAATCAACCAAGTGCTGTTTTTTGTGCAGTCTGACTGCCTGTTGGACCCCTTATTACCTTTGGTTGAACAATCTGTGCGTATTCTTTGATACAGAGAAGAAGATCTACGGAACCCGGTGTTAGGTAACTCTGATCAGTGAGGTTGAGTCCGTTAATGTGAAGCCAGGGTTGTGTAACAGTAATTGTTTTGGTGGGTAACTTTGTGGTCAGTGGTTTCGACATCACGTAGGCCTGTATTGGTAAGCTATATTTTTGGTCTTACTGTGATCTTATATTAAGCTGCACCACATGCTTAAATTCTGTTCTCGTAGATCCCACTCCTGTAACGCTGCCTTTGACTTGTTGTCGTTTCAGTTTCAATGATTGAGTTGCTTTCTCGTTTATTATAAATGTTGCTTGGGAACCTTGGTCGACCAGCGCGCGTAATTTAATAATGCGGCCATGATCGTCGTTTACTTCTACTATAGCAGTCGCCAACAATGATATTTCCTGTCTAGTAAGATGAGTCGCAATCATTGTTTTAACATGAACTGTTTCGTCCTCTTCTACTACATGTTGTGAAATCACCGGTTGTGATGAGTTGCTTGGTGAAGCCGCTGGTTCTGTGTGCTTGGTCTAATGTAGCAGCAAATGATGACGTTTGTGACATATTTGACAAGATGCTGGTAATTCACATGTCGTAACTGAATGGCCTGGTACTAGACAGTTAAAACATAAATTCTTGTTTTTGACACACTCGCTTCTCTGTTTCGGTTCCATTTGTATAAATGCCTTGCAGTGACATAATGTATGACTTTCTATGCACATAATGTATTTGTTTTCTTTAGTTGATGTAATAACATGGTGTGACAATTCTTTGATTTGTTTTGTCTCTCTTATATTGTTTGACGTCACTAATTCTAAAGCTAGGTAAAGCTTCGACGTTATCGCGGTAGGCATACTCTTCCCAACTTTTATGTGTCTCTGGGTCAAACTTCTGAACTAGAAGATATATTATTATTAGGTCCCAAGAGCCAGTGTTAATTTTCAAGTTTTCTAGGTTATTTAGGCATTCTGTTATCGTATCCAGTAAACTTTTCAATTGAGAACCTGATTGAGAAATCATTTTACGTTGATTAAATAATCTTTATAGTATGCAGTTTATGATTATATGTTTGTTGCTATACCGTATTCAAAGCATTCCATGCAGTTGGATAATTGCTAGAATTCACTTCGATATGTTTCAATAATCCCTCTGCTGCCTGTAACGCTTGTCTTTAAATAATGAAGCTTCTGTACATCATTGAGGTTGTTATTTTCATGCACCACAGACGTGTAAACAAGTCCTTAAAAGTCGGCCATCCTTCATAATCACCGCTAAACTTAGGTAGTATAATTTTCGGTAAACGTACATTGCTCAGTGTACTGTACGGCACGTCTGGCGTGGATGTGAGCATGTCTTTTAAGTCACTTTGCAATACATTTTACAAGTCCTCGTAAACAAAGAATACTTCTTTCAAAAAATACGGCAAAATTCCCTTTTGTTTTTTAGGTGTTATTTTCACTAACTCGTCATGTGCATTTTTGAATATTGTCCAATATTCTTCAATAATTTTTAAGCGTGCTTCTATATATCCTTTGGTTAATCGTGGCTTAGGACACTTCTTCAAGTTAATTTGTGTTTTTTGCAATAAATTTGCACCATCTTCCAACACGGAGATTAATTGTTGTAGCTCTTTTGTGGTAGCCATATTTTTACGGTGATAATAATGCAACAATTCTTCATAGCAAGTCACGTAGAATACGTAAAAAGTCCTATTTCACTGCCTTACATTCAAATTATTACAATATTATAAATTTGCAATAACGATGCGCTTCCGATCTACTGTTATCGCTCTGGAATGTGGTTCTTTTGTTCTCACGGGCCAGTTGACGACCGCTTCGTAATTGCTTCTATTCGACTCTAATTCGACCATATGATGATTTTATTAAGATTCACTATAAATTACTCACTATAATTTGACTATAAATTAAAGAAAAGACGCATGTGTCGTTGCAAGTGTATTGAATAACTGGTTGAATACAGGAAGATGAGCCTAATATATACGTAACAATAAATGATAGTGAAAGTAACTACAACACTGCGATTTGAAGATCTGAGTGACACTGCAACTGTTATGGACAGACGTGTAGTTTACATCAGGCGCACAACGTATTCGTCGCGTCACTTAACATTGTAACAAAAATAAGGTCTGGAGGTGTCTTTCTTGAGCTAGTTTGAATTTCGAAAATATTTTTGTTCATTTATATCTTAATTTGTAATATTGTATTCAATTTTATTCATTCTGGAACTTGAACAGAAATGTCTCTGAAAACATGGATCTATATTTAGACTTAATTTAATAAACCAGCCTTAATTTAATATGCCTATTCATTCATTAATGATGAATGGTACGTTTTATAACAACATCTGTGCGTTCCACTCTAGTGACATTATTGCCTTGATTGAGACATTTTTAAATAGCTCTGTCTGTAAAAGACACTTACAAAGTGAGGCTGGTAACAAACATAGACGGTCTAGCGTCTATAGCGTAATGAGTTATTATTTGCTCTGGTTACTTGTAAAAAGTCAAATTCTTATTGTGTGTAGCTTATTTACCACCTAGATATAATGAAAGCCAATACCAACATGTATTATCTTAAATATTGTAATCGTTGGTGACTTAAATTTAAATTCATGTGGTGCTCACGTTCAATTCCAGTTTGAACATTTCGCTGAATTCTGTAGACTAAAGCAATATAACCAAATAAGGAACAGTTATGGAGGTATTCTGGACCTTGTTCTGTCAGATTTAAGTGGCAACGATGTGGTAGTACGGGAGGCGATGGCCGGAGCACTTGTACCGGACGACGCATACCACCTACCGCTTGAGGTAGTGCTGCGCATGCCGCGCGGAATGAGCCCTCCATCGTCTCCCGGCCCGACAGATCAAAAATCTTGTCTTACTGACTGGAACTTTCGCAAAGCAGATTTTATGGGACTGTACCGCGATATTTCCAACTTGGACTGGACAAACGTACTCGTCCAGCAGGAAGTCGATGTTGTTGTGGAGGCTTTTTACGATAAACTCTACACCGTTATTGAAAAACATGTACCTAGAAAACGTGCTGGTGTATCCCGGGTGCGTCAGTATCCGCCTTGATACACGCCCGAGATATATCGCCCATCGCAATTGTAAGTGTATTCAGTAAAATTTTTGAGCACATCTTAAACTTTCACATAAAACTGCCAGTCAGTAATCGTTTAGACCTCGCTCAACATGGATTTCGGAGTGGTCGATCCACCACTACTAACCTTATTTCATTTGTTGACTATGTAGCATCCCAAATGGATGTAGGTCGACAGGTGGATGCCGCTTGCTTCGGTTTCATGAAGGCGTTTGACCTAGTGGACAATGATATTCTGTTGGAAAAACTTTCCGCAATAGGATTTGCACCTGGTTTGTTAAAGCTTTTTGCTAGCTATCTTGGCAACCGCAAACAGTATGTTAAATTGAAAAAATTATAAATCTGACCATTATTTTACAAGTCCGTCCATTTTTTTAGTCAGGGTAGCATTTTAGGACCAACCCTATACCTACTCATGATCAACTCTTCCATCTTGA
>NW_020654289.1:456916-474585 GCF_003589595.1 Hyposmocoma kahamanoa
TACCTAAAAACAATCATCTCCACAGTACACCTATTAACCATAATCATACAACACAAACCACCGAATGTTTAGAAGACAATATTACTTATAGAAAACCGACATCTATATGCAATATTCGCACAAGCAATTCATTCGAGCTGCTGTCAGACTGTGAAGAAAAAAGTCAACAGAACACATCCACACAGTGTTCCTATAGCTCGTTACCGGACACCACTATGCATCGCAAGAATAATAGCTGCCCTGAGCTTAAATTAAACAACGATATTGTAAATGATCTACTGATGAGGGTCGAGGCACTTGAACTGAAATTAAAGTCCACAGAAAATGAATTGGACAGACAATTAGAAGAAAACTATACTCTAGAAAAACGAAACGCCGACCTCGAGCTTAAAGTTGCAAAACTCTTACATATCTGTAAATCAACACAAAGACCAAATTACAGCTGCGACAAGAAAAAATCTAAATGTTGCAAAAGGACCAAGATTGATTTTTCCCAGCTCACTTATCAGGAAACTAGCTTCACTGAAGTATTAAATAACCAGCCCGAAACCACCTCAGCGACGATTAACGTTTCTGGTAGTCCCGCCGACAAAGTGAAATCATTGCACAAAAATAAAAATAGCATTTGTATTATCAGCTCTAACAAATATAATAAAACACGATCTGTAATGGAAGACACTTTGGGCGATCAGTGTCACATATTTCATTATCTGAAACCAAACTGCGGAATAATTGAGCTACTACGAAATATCGAATATACAGTGACCAACTACACATATGATGATTTCTGTGTGATATTTGTGGGTGATGATGACTTCCTTACTACTAAGAGCTCCTTTAAGTTATGCTCCGAAATTAAAGAAGCTTTATTGAAAATTCAACACACCAACATAGTATTGTGCTTGCCAACGTTTCGATTCCAAAAACACACAAATCTATTATTCAACTGGCGAGTAGAAAGCTTCAATAACCAATTATACTGGGATCGGGACTTGCATGACTATGCGTATCTGCTCGACACAAACCTGCACTTAGAATATAGTAACTACATGTACCGTCCGGTTACTGGTCTAATTAAGACAAACGCATTACGCATCATCAGAAACAACTGATAATTGATATTAAATACGCCCGTGAACCTGCGCCGACTGATAACACCCATCAAAGAAATAAGTTTTTTCTTTAATAAGACAAAAACCATTCCTTTTGCTAATATCTTTAGAATTTTATACCAAAATATAAGAAGCATAGGAAACAAACTCCACTTAATAGAGGCACTAACTGAAGAAGAGGACATAGCTATAATTTGTCTTACTGAAACTTGGATCACAAAAGCTAAAAAAGACTTGTTCAATTTAGAAGAGTATAATGTTGCGAGTATGTTCTGCAGACATAACTATGAGGCAGGAGGAGTTTGTATATTGACAAAGGAAAACATAGAGTATATAGAGTGCGCAGAAATTAAAAATTTATCTATAGAATATATTATCGAATTGTGTGCCATAGAAATACCGACATTAAATGTGGTAATAATTGTAATATATTGGCCAAATTGTAGTAGAGAGGTAAATATGTTTGAAGTACAACTTGAGGAACTATTGAAATTATTGATAAATAAGTACTGTAAGAAAAAAGTAATAATAGTAGGGGACCTAAATGTAAACTTCTTGAATCGTTCAAATCAAACTAAACGTATGACTGAATTGTTCAAGAGATTTAATTTCATACAAAATATTAAAGAACCAACCAGAATTACAAGAACTAGTTCGACATGTTTAGATGTAGTATTTACAAATTTTAATACTCAACAATTGACAATCAATGTTCGTGAATTAGGTCTATCAGACCATAAAGGCGTAGAAATTGCTGTACCTATATCACTGACAACACAAAGCAAAACCTTTCGTACAAGGAAAAGCATATTTAGTCGTAAAAATATATCATTATTCAAACTTCAACTGCAATGTGTAGATTGGAGCAGAGTCATTGCAGCAGACAAAAATGTTAACCAAAATTACAATGTATTTCACGATCAATTACTCAAAATGTTAGATTATTGTATTCCTAAAAACATTGTAAGTCTCAGAAAGAAAAAAAAAATTAAACCCTGGTTGAGTACTGGTTTAAAAGTATCTTGTAGAAATAAGCGCTTATTAAAGTTATTGATTTTGCAAAAAGATAGTAGTGTACTTAATAATTACTATAAAGGCTATGAAAAGGTATTAAAAAAAGTAGTTAAAATGGCAAAACGACTACATAATATTAGAAGAATGGAAACATCAAAAAATGTTACAAAATCCATGTGGAACATTATTAAAGAGCGAACAAACAAAATAAATAAAAGAATTGCACAAAATATAAAATTAAAAATTAACAACACAAATATTGAAAAGCCTGACGAAATTGCTAATACCCTGAATGAGTTCTTCGTATCAGTCGGAGTTACCGAAACGAAAAATATTCCTATAGGTAGAGCGGTTGTTTCTCCCTCAACTAATTCTATGTATTTAAGCCCTGTAAATCAAAACGAAATGAAAAATATTATAAAAAACTTGAAGAGTAAGTCAAGCTTTGGATATGATGAATTTCCCCCGACTCTAATCAAACAATGCAATGATGAACTAGTGGAACCTTTAACACATTTAGTAAATCAATCTTTTTCCGAAGCAACCTTTCCCGACTTGTTGAAAATCACAATTATAAAACCCGTGCCCAAATCTGGAACTGCAAATGATCCTAATAATTTTCGCCCCATAGCTCTTCTGTCTACGTTCTCAAAAATTTTTGAAGCTGCAGTGGCTAAGCGTTTGAATTCATTTTGCGAAAAATTTAAAATATATGACGACAGTCAAAATGGTTTTCGTAAAAACAGATCAACTACGTTTGCACTCTATAAGTATAGCAAAGAAATATTAAATACAATTAATAATCGGAAGTATGCTGTTGCACTGTTGTTAGACATGAGCAAAGCATATGACAGAGTATCTCATACAATTCTTTTAGGAAAATTGCATGGAGTAGGTGTACGAGGGATAGCCCTCAAATGGTTTGAATCTTACTTAGAGAATCGGCAACAGTTTGTAGATATTGAACACTACGTCATTTGCAAAACATTTTTAACTATATGCAGATAAACAATATGCAGAAAAACTCAATACCACAGGGAAGTGTTTTGGGATGTGCCCTTTTTCTGTTATATATTAACGATTTACCAAAACTGGTAAGTACAAAGAGCATACTTTATGCGGACGATATTACTTTACTTTTTCAAGGTAATGATAGTGATGAATTAAAACAACAATTAAATATTACCCTAAAACAAATAATAGACTGGTTAACAGATCACAATTTAAAATTAAATATAACGAAAACTAATTTAATACAAGTAAAACCCAGACAAAAACGTCCCTTGAAATTCGATTTCTCATATGAAAATTGTAAAGTAATGTCTGTTGATTCGTGCAGTTTGTTAGGAGTAGAAATCGACTCAGGACTGAATTGGAAAAATGATGTAGATAAGGTGTCAGGAAAACTATCACGATTTACGTATGCTCTGTTCGAACTAAAGAAGTGTACAAATTTGAAAACCGCTTTGACAGCATATTATGCTTATGCGTATGCATGGCTAAGTTATGGCGTCGTTTTATGGGGTAATAGTACACACGCCAACAACCTCTTCGTTCTGCAAAAGAAATGCATGCGAATTTTGGTAAATATAAGAGGAACAGATACTTGTAGACCACACTTTACCAGTTTGAATGTTTTAACACTTACCTCAATATACATGTTAGAAATTTGTAAGTTTGTAAGAAAATATAGGCATCTATTTGAACAAGAAAGTAATGATACTTATAAAGATAGATTAAGGAAAAGAAATAAATATAGAAATAATATAGAAATTCACACATTGTATCTTCTGGCACACACCATATGGCAATAAAAATTTATAATAAAATACCCCTCATAATACGAAATATTGAAACGGAACGTATGTTTGTTAATAAGTTAAAGGTTTTTTTACTGTCGAACTGTTTTTACAATTTGCAAGAATTCATCGATTATAATTAATAATTTACAATGTATCTAGTGAAGTAAGTCAAATTGCTGTGCCCTTACAGGGTTTATGTTGGATCATGTTATGTATTATTTTTAAGACCTTACTGTACCACATAATGCAATAAACGATATGATATGATACTCATGATAAGTGATCTTCCCAAGGTTCTTAACACAGCTAGGTGTTTATTGTTTGTGGATAACCTAAAACTATTCCATCCTATTAATTCGGTCATAGACTGTCGGGCTCTGCAGTGCGATATTGATGCGCTATCTGTATGGTGTGGAAACAATGGGTTAACTTTTAACATCGGTAAATGCAAAATAATGTTCTACACGAGATCTATCGCCCCTGTAAATTACCAGTATTCTATATGTAATACAGCTCTTGAACGAGTACAGTCTATTCGCGATCTGGGAGTAATAATGGACCCCAAGCTCAACTTTCATGACCACATCACGACTCTCTGCAAAACGGCCAATAAAACTCTTGGTTTTGTTATGCGAGCATCCTCACAGTTTCGTGATACTAGGGTGGCACTTATACTTTACAATGCTTTTGTAAGAAGTGGGCTGGAACACTGCGCGGAAATCTGGGATCCTTATAAGGACAAATATTGTCTCCAGATTGAAAAAATACAACGCAAATTCGCTCGATACTTATACAAGTGAATGTATGGTTATTATCCACTGCTCCTTCCTTCCTTGTTTGTCTACGGAATGGTCGGTCTTGTGACCTTGGAAGTAAGACGTAAAGTTCGACCCGTACTCCATTACGTATTTCTCCTGCGAGGTAAGGTGAACAATCCCTTAACACTGAGCAACGTCGATCTGTTTGTGCCAAACAGGTACGTCTGCACGGGCCGACGCCGACATCAATTGTTTCCGCCCCCCCGTGCGACACACTTGCTGGGCTGACAACGCTCCCACAAAACGTAATCTCACGTTGCTTAATTGTCTAGTCGCTAAGGTCCAGTATGCTGACATCTTTTGCGACAACATTAGCAAAGTAATTTATAAGGCAAACTTAGCGTATCAAATATGTATGTAGTATAAGTAATTAGCATGTAAGCGTTTTGGTTGTTACTGTAAGTTTACATTGTGTCTTTAATAAATAAATAAAAATATAATGAAAATCTGCAAAATCATGCTAAACGTTGATGATATCTATTTATAATTAGAGAGTGAATTAAATATTTTAAAATTTCATGTTACTGTACTGAAAATCATATCCATTGCTCATAACAGACATTAGTTTTGCCGCCAAGCATTACTGTGTTCCAGTTTTGAAGGGCACACAGGCCTTGTCAGTTTTATGTCTCAAAGTGATAAGTGCATAGCAATGCCCCACAGATCTTTAAATTTCAACTGTTATGGATATAGTATATGTATATAGTCCCATCATTTGATATCGTAAAAAAAGAAACTTAGAAATCATTAGCAACAAGGAAAAAGAGATGTTCCATGTGGTAAAATTAGTTTCGTAAACACTCTTACTAGAATTAAAGTTCAAATTCAAGACAAAATAGCAATCTGTTTTGTCTTGAATTTTGATTTCAATTTCGGTATATATATTTTTTCCTTTATTAGTCGTCATGGTATAGATACTTTTTGACATCGGGGACAATAGTTTCGACTCTTCCACCTCCAATTATAGTCCAGTTCTTTACAGAAGTTTTTCAGAATTGATTTAAAGTTTATTTGCACTTATTATTTGAGTGGAAAGCATTATTATGATTGGTAATTTCGTAAAAGTTTTCCGTACCATTATATTTCGTTACTTGAAAACATCTTTGAACAATATTAGTTGTTTTATTTTTAATTTTTGCTTGCCGTTAGCCTCATTCATTCTTATTATTTATTTATTCCTTTTTATTGTTCATGCTAATACAACTGCAAAAAATGTTACTCTTTCGCAATTGGTCGAACATTTTATTTAGTTTTTAATAATACTGTCTGAGCGTACCAGGATTTATCTTTGAATCACGCCTTTGAACTGATTTCACGAGCTTGTATACAAAAGGATTCTGATTACGAATTCAGTGTTTTAACGATCAGGCATCAGTTTACGATACTTATGAATTTATTTATTTAGTTTTATTAATTTAGTTTATTTCTTTATTTATTTAATTGCGTTCTCATATTATTACAATGGACGTTGGTGATAGAGAGAAATACGTTGGTTCACAGAGATTTGTTTATGGTTCGATCTCCAGAATATAGTGATCAAATAATTCAATTTAAAATAAAACGTGAACTTCATTTTAGCAATAAGCAACATGTATCACTTGCAGTTAGACTATAAATATAGTCTATTTGTTATAGAGCACCAAGAATAGCACAAAAAATATATCTCGTACATACATGGACCCAGTCAGGAACACCCTGATTATGTGATGCAATATGCAATATGTTTTCAGGCTTTATTTGCGTCCTCTACCCACTACCGCAATGTCGATCTGTCAATTCAGCATTATTTCAGCACAAGTTTGCGCAAACCTCATTGTCCTGAGCTCTTCACTGTCCATTCGCTGCTCTTCATTTTCTTTAATTGTATTATCCATCTATCTCGGTGAACGTGGTGGAACAAAAAGTTCCATTAAAAAAAACAATAAAGTCTTCTTATAATCATGTTCGTAGGTTTTTGCGATTGTTACACTTTTTTTTAAATATAAGTGCGTATTTGACCTCCATTTCACCTGATGAAAGTGACGATGAGATCGACGATGGAGCATGCACACTTAAATAATGCCTATTCATTCTCGCCTTAAAAAGACCCAAGTTATAACGCTCAGGGAACAAGTCTGTTGGCAGGGAATTCCAATTGCCATTCGTCTTAAATGTGGAAGCGTAACGCTTTGTGCGAATCTTTGGAATATCCACAGCGTAGGGGTGGAACCCACGCCTACGCCTAGTTCCCCGGTGATGGAAAGGGGTAGGCGGAATCAAATCGCGTAATTCCATCGCACACTCTGCGTGATATATCCTGTAAAATACCGATAAGCAGACAACTTAACAGCGGTGTTTGAGGCTCTGCAGCTTCGCCTCGACTAATTCCGAGTCACCTATAAGCGTCTTGGTATGCTTGTCAATTGAATCCAAAGTGGCCAGTTGATATGTATGTATGCAGAGCCATCCCAAAGGTAGCAGCAGTACTCCATGCACGACCGGACTTGTGCTTGGTATAGCTGAAGCAACCGGTATCCCGGTGTAAAGTCTGTAAAATGCTTCACACTGGAAAGAATCCCAAGCTTCCTTGCTGCATTTTTGGCCATAGATTTAATGCATCTGCGACGACAGGTCCATTCAATAGGAAATGAAACTATTTTTTCGAATCTAAATCGCCTAAATTTGTTTTCTGAACCAAACTAACGTTTCGGGCCCTTTACAGATCCTATAGTTTCGGTTGAACTTAGTAGATTGAAAATAGTTTTGTTTCCTATGTCTTCTTATATTTTTTTTATCGACGGCAATCCACGTAAAAGAGTTTTTTTAGCGAATGTAGAAAACAAGTTTATGTGTAAATTATTATATACATAGATTATTGCCTGTTTAATAACAATGATGAAACGAGACAATGTAATTCGCCGAAATTTCCAAATTGTTTCTATTTACAAGGATATAAGAGGGCAAAATTTCCAAAATGTCTTACAAAAATGAAGGCTGTACCTTTGATTGCTACCCGCATGTAACTCATAGAGTTTGCCGATTTCAAAGCAGACGATTCGGCTACGTAGCATTTTGTACCGATTGGTACAACATGTCTAAATTATATCTTATAGAAGAGCCAGGCAAATAAAATAGAAAAGATGACCAAGTTTTATTTTGTAGGAGTGTTTCAAGTTTTTTTTTAATCATAATGCAGAATTTTGGAAGTCGTAAATCTAGAATAAGTCTCCTTTGTACCTGTTTTCATCCAATATAGTATAGGTAACATGATAATAAATATGGGTATGGTTCTTGAATTTGTGTGTCTGACTTCAGCGACTCCCGGGGAATATCGCTACTCCCAATGGAAAAAATCAAGAACTATGTGTATTTTGAAGAAGCCGTGGTAGACTGATGGCTTGGGATGGGAGACCGAGCAGAGTTCAAATCCGGGCTTGCACTTCTGAGGTTTTCGGAATTTATGTGCGAAATTTAATTTGAAATTTACCTTCAGGTTTTTGGTCAAGAAAACATCGTGATGAAACACGTCGAAGAATATTCACAATCCTCAGAAACGTGGGAAGTCCCCAACCCGCATTGGGCCAACAGCATAGCGAACTATGGCCCAAACTCTCGCCTAGCAGGAGACCCATGCCCAGCAGTGGGACGTATAAATGGGTTGATGTGCATTTTAGGCGCAGGAAGACGCCGTATCTAAAATAGATTAGATAGACAAGTTACGACTTCTAGTCAACAAGGCTGCCAAGGACGTGAACGCCGACCCTGTACGTAATCGAAAATCCAGTTTTCAATACTTATTTTACATAGATTATGTTTTCGAATATTTAATAATTATAAATAAGAAATATATAACAATAAAAGCCGTGTGAAGATTTCGCGAATATTTACACAATCGTGCTCCTATTTTACTATGCGCCTCTGGACACCCAAAATAATTAAATAAATGTATAAGCAAAATAATTAAAATTATTACATAATCTAAGCACAAATTTTTCCGAATTTTATAACACCAAGTCGTGATATTACGAACAGGCCATGCCCCTGGTGGCAAGCGACACGCCTGTGCGTAACAGTTCCAGTATCATTGAGTGCTATATAAATCACAAAGATTTGTGGGACACTGCCACTTCGCCCGTCACCCTGAGACACAAGTTGAGTCCCACGTGCCTGTGCCCTTGTTTTTCAAAATTATTTAAGTATATTTTATCTACTTTGGCCAAACCTTGCGTTGGTGTGATAAGTAAGTATATAAGTTTTTGTACTTATAACTTATTTCTCAACAATATAAACATTTGTATTAATACAAAATACAAGATTTAACAAAATTACTGTTACGAATCGCTATTTCAGTTTAAGAATATCCTTTAGATTGTTTAGAGCATCTACATTCATATTTTAAGTTACCAATACAAATAATTCAGGACCATAACATCGTCAACCGTTAGATGAGATTGCTTAAGCTGACGATTCGAGGTAGAAGATTCCTTTAGGGCCGCTCCTCGAATAACCGTTCACTATACTTATTCTATGGTAGAAGTAGCAGCCACCCTCCCCAACCTTTCAGTGAACGGACGGTTGATGATTGTAATAAAGTAATAGGTATTTATATTAAATTTAATTTAATTATTGTGACACGTTCTTGGTAATTGAATAATTTAATTAATAGCCAAATAATATTTACGTTTCTCCATAAATTTAAGGTTAAATATTCTGATTAGTTTGTTCGATATCATGTACGTGTACATATTTATGATGAACTAATATTATAAATGCGAGATCAACTCCGTCACGCCTAAATCGCAAAACCGAATTTGACACATTTTGATATAGATATAAACTGCCTCCGTGGCCGAACGGTTACCATGCCGGACTGCCACGCAGAGGTCCTAGGTTCGATTCCTGGGCCGGGAGAAATATTTGTATGGCCTACATTTATTTCTCTCGTGAGTTTGGGTGTAATTTGTGTTTGTCTATGTATGTGTCCATGGCACCCGCGACACAGGGTTTCCCTAGTGCGGGGCTATGTTGAGTGTGTGCGTTATTATTATTATTATTATTATTATAGAGTTAGAAAGAACCGTACAGGACCTACGAGAAGGACATATGCTACTTTTTGACATAAAAACAAATCTTAAACTGGATGAAAGTTTGTATGGAGAACCAATAACAGTCGGCTACTCTAAGTAAACAGTTGGTTCTTGTTTGTTTAAAGATGGTAAGTGAAGCTGATGGAACGTGATAGCTGCAAAATGAGGACTAAGGCAGCTGGGAGATCAATAGTGATGTAACCCAGTGATCGTCCGATGGATGTTCAAGCCTGTGTCGTCGTTGTGGCAGCATGCGCGTTGGAAATAGCTTAGGTTTAGGGAGTTTAGGGAAATAGTTTTGTAGCAATGTTTAGAAGTTTGATAGGGTCGTTCAGCCAGTTTAGGGTCGATGAAATAAAGTGTTAGGGTTTAGTCAGGTTCCCTATTTAGCTAGGATAGCGAGTAATTATATTTTTTTTTATTTGTTTGTTTAGGATGTGGTCATGGTCTGTCTTTTTGGATAGGTTTTTGGCAGACTAAAGCCATAGCCTCCTCGGTGGTTACTTGTTGGTAAGTTGATAGCTTCCGAGCAGAGTGTGGCTAGCCTGTAGTAAAGGCTGATCACCGATGTAAGTTGCCTATCATAGGTAGACCACCAGCTAGGGATGTTCACCCCTTCAGCTGTGAGGAAGAGGGATGTAGACTAGGCTGTACTCTATGAGTAGAATTGCTGGCTGAACATAGGTAATGATTATAGTTTGTATTTAGAATGCTTTCGAAGAAATGAAATAAGAATAGAAGATCTTGTCAGACAGACATTAAGTTTGATTTGTAACGCAATACTAAAATTATGTAAAAATGGTAAAATAAACCAAAGTTTTAAGATGATCCCGGTTTTATATTATTAAAAGTACCTCTCGCAATGCATTTGAGCTATGACCCCTATTACAGTACTTAATCGATGCAGACAAAGTCGTGGGCACCAGCTAGTATTAAATATATTATAATAAAATTAGTAACAAGTCGGAAATTTGGAAATAAATACGAAATCATCGAAACGCGTAATTTTGTAACAACTTGTGGCCCGAAACAAAATTGTATTTCACATCCGCAGAAAGGGAACAGGTGGGCCTAATAACGGTTAATTGCTGCTGTTTCAACGAACACAGACAAAGTTTGTTACCAACAATGATTCTGAAATAACATTTAATTGTTGACTCGCGGGACAGAGAAAATCCTTAATATAAAATCACTATTCATAGCAAAAACATTGATTTCTCATTTCGAACACGAAGTCACTAAATTCCATTTATGTTTTATAAGGCAGCGTAATTTGCGACTTCGGTAATTGATAGTGTTTTTTCCTTTTATTCGGTATAAACTTCAATGCACGTTCGTATAAAAATCTCCCACCAACCGATTTTGTTATTTTCCCCAAGCGTACTGTGAAATCCAATGCTGGCGAGTAGCTGCACGTTTTAAAGGTAGAACACCTCTTAAAACAAATCAATTCTTCTTTTAAACTGACCAAATGTTGCCTTTTTATAATTATCATTGTTATCGTCAATGTTAACCAATTATAAATAAGGCCGCTTTTTCGTCACCAATATTATTATTTACAATATAATGCCATCTAGTTTGCAGTAGTTGAAGTATTTACTAGCTCAAGTACTATACTCTGTCTGCTGAAATATGCACACCGATATTAGTTTTGTTAGTTGATAACACTTTGGCGTTCACCAAGGCACTATATCGCACAGATTTTGAATATGAGTATAGATTTATTATTTCAGATTATTGAAGAAGAACTCAAGCATTTATTTATTTTGTATCCAAACAGAACATATACAATGTTCAATATACAATCAATATACAATATTAATTTTAATATGTATCCCAGTAATAGGTAAACACAGCATTCTTATATGACATCATACAGATAACAATGTTTGTTTTATTAATAATGTTTGTTGATGTTTGAACCAAAGCAGCTTACTAGATATCAACCTTTACTAAACTGGTCATCCTGAGAGATTCGTCGCGCTATTTTACCTGCAATGCATACATAAAACACTGAACGGCTATAAGTTTTCACTTGGAAGGTCAAAATTTTAGTAACATGATTATCTTTTAATAACCTGACGTAGATTATCATTATCATTCACCCTATCGTACGTTTAAATGAACTGCACGGTTTTGTAAAGACAAAATCCAATATAATTTACGCAGATTACCGAAAATGAACCAGCTAAATAGATTTGGTTATTCTAAAAGTAGGGTGTCGTTACCACCCCGGTTGACTTCACATGTCTAGAACAGACCGCAAAGAGTTATTGTTAATGGATTTCATTACGGTACAGCGGGTGACTTTGAGAGTCCAGCAAGGATCAATTAGGTCCCTTGCTCCATTTATATACCGACGACCTGAAAATTAATACGGTTAGAACTGTTGATAACGGTCATTACAGCAACATCATGTTGATCGCTTAAGCGATTACTGAGATATACACTGACTGAAATTTGGTATATACCTACCTATCTATTTCAAGGTATGGTTCAAATACTTTTATTTAAATAGTTGCACCCGTTTTTTACCAATAATTGCAAATAAAAAAAAATAAAACCAGCCAACGACAAAGAATGTGTGTTATTAAAAGTTCAAAACGGAAAGTATGTGTATGTAAAAAGCTTAAGGCAAGATCAAAACCTCAAATTTTGATTCTTTTATGTTCTAATGTTCCATAGATAATAAGTAATATAATATGGATAAAGGCATAAAGGCTTCCGACTTATTTACTTGCCTTGCTTATCCGTGCCGGATGTTTAAATTGTCCGCAGAAGTAACAAAAACTGATTATCACTAATCCAACAGCAATTAATGGAACTGTTCAACAACAGAAGTTTCGCCGCCCGCGGTAATACAACACAAAATAATAATACCACTTTGAAATAAAAGCACCTATTCACAAAAACATTCTCCAATAAATTTGTCAAAATCTTCAATTGTTTGGAATAAATTCCGATGTCTCTTGCCTGGGACAAACATTTTGCATATTATTTACAAAACGAGGACGAATGAACCTTGCGTGAACTTAATTTCAATTTCGGTGTATTTTTTTTAAACCATTAATTAGTCTTTTTGTGGATGTTACGAAGGAGACAATAGTTTTGCCTCTTCTGTTTTCAGTTAAAACTACCTTTTCTATTGAAGTTCTTCAATTGCTTATTGTCTATGTGTACTTTATTATTCGTGGTAAATATTAGTGTAACCGATTTTTCTTTGCATTTCATCTAATTTTTGCTACTTATAGACGCCATAAAGAGAAATATTATACAGATTGCTGCTACGGTGAGTATGTATGAGTTTACAAATGCAGCACATAAAACGCCAGCCAGTAAATTTAGGTCAATTCATTCATTTTTGCCTGCCTTTATCCAATCAGTGCTGATTGCGAATCCAGATTATTTAATGACGAGTGATAACTTCACAATAATTCTCTCATGCATAATTTGTTTTCAAGCTTTATTTGCAGCACTGCGGACGCTTTGTTTCCATTCAATACGCTAGTGCAAGTTTGTGCTAAAGTTGCTGCCCTGAGCTATGAAATTTATAATAAAAGCCTTCAAACATTTACAGGCTCTTCAAAATTTTTTAAGGTATCTTCACATTGAATGTGCTCATGGGTTTCACATGACCACCATGCTTGGCCACAATCTCACCTCATGCCAGGCGACGATGTAACCAAAGCATATCTCTAAAACACCTAAATTACAGTTTTCGGAAAACACAAATGGTAGTTTGTTCCTCTCTTTACCGAACGCATTAGGAAAGAGGAAGCTTCGTGCGAACGGGTGATATATCAACGATATAAAAATGGAGTGTTCCGGACTTTGTTGTTGACCGAAGGTGGAACTAAATTGAAAGGTTCCTGTGCACACTCGCCGAAACGTATCCGATAGAAAACCGACGGGTAGGCCACTTTTCTGCGGTTGTTGAGATATTGTAGCTTCAAGAAGAGAGAGAATCGTTAACAGTGAGTTTCTTTGCTTTTCGATTCATTGAGTCCTGGACAGATAATCGATAATCGTCATAATAATTATAAAAACACAATTCTTTATTTAAGTGTTTTTTCATCATCTTCATCGACATCACTGCGAACGTGATCGCCGTTGTAATTGTGTAGACGCATCATAGAGGCATAGTTGTTTTGATCGAGCATCAGGCCACAACGGCACTTTTTTATGCCTTGGCAATGTCGACGAATGATAAGAAGTTGACATGAACTTGCGATACGAAGGATAATAGGTTACAAGTCCATCGTCCTATCTAATCGTACTCCGCTCGCTACACATATTTAGTATATAATGTAGATAATGAAATAGTGTAATACCTGTTGTTTACCTTTATTATTGTTTACTATCTATAAATACTTTGTAACAGTTAAATCTAAATAATAATAATAGTTAAATTTATTCGGCGCATTACTTACCTATATTTTTAATTACAGTAATATAGTTATTAGCACGAACCAACTTCTTGTAATAATCTACTTTGTTATAATAATTATAAATAAGTATCACGGAGGGACTTCTTGTGAAAGAGTTCGTCCAGGAAAGTACTGCCACCTTACCTACTTCTGCCGCCAAGCAGTAATGTGAGCATTACTGCGTTACAGTGTTGAAGGGTAAGGGTGCTGGTGAAATTACAGGCACTAATAACTTGTCAACTTATGTCTCAGGGTGATTGGTGCAGCTATGACTTGTTCACCCCGTCACATGATATTATAAAAAATATATATTTTAGTGCACTCCAAAGTAGCGAAATAAGAAATTTTTCTAAGATTTTCCAGGTTGTGGGCGAGATAACTGACACGAACATGCAAAGCGAAAATGGCGGACTGAACTTAAGTATGTGGAACTTCGCATACCGTTGGCACACGTACCTCGCTAAATAAGCACTCCTACTGTATTTATTGTTCTGTGACCATATGTTACGTTAAGGCTCTTCATATATTTGTATTTTTTCCGTATATGTACTAATGGTTTCATATCAATGACGTAATAGTTTTTATATTCTTTTTTTTGGTGGTTGTTAGGCAATGATATCAGGGACATTCAGCACGGTTTATTCAAACACTATTATCGGACACTTTGTTTTTATCTCTAATTTTATTTACCTGGAGAACATATTATGAAGTTATTTGTTATTAATATTGACTCAAGCCACTTTCACTGCTCTAAATAATTATTGACTCATTGATCAAATCCGTGTTTGTGCGTCCATGTAATGTTTGTAATGTTATTATATGAAAAAATATCTTACCTAGTTTTGTCTTCATATTATTATTTATAATACATATTTGCAAATAAACAATATGCTTTCAATATGATTACGTGTCTAATATTTAGTCAAGTGTATTAGGGTATACCTATTTATATAATATAAATGAATAGATATCTTTTAATCCAGTAACTATACTGTCATCTTCTGCACAACCAGTGTCTAATATATTTAGTTAAAAATAAATAGTCTATGGTCGTGCAGCGTATCGGCGAAGTTACGTGTCTTTGGTCACTCCGTGCACGACTCACAACGATTTGTCTTAACGTGTAAACGATGCAGTCATGATTGAGCTATATAAGCTTCGACATATCCACACATCAGAAAAACACAGTAATCCTTGCTGAAAAATCTATCCCAAATTTTAACAAACATTTACATATAATCGTAGGAAACCAAAAGAAATTAAGCGCCGTACTGCTAAATACCACGGCTAGTTCTAGAGTAGTACTTAATCAATTACATTTTTTAGATATTTACATTCAATTAGATTTTAGTCTCCAAACAATTTTAGACTCTCATGCTCTTAGAAGACGCAATTACTTTTTCCCAATTAGGTATTATGCACCCTAGCACAATAAACCCACAAAACTTAGTGTATGAACTACTACAGTTGCAACGTAACTTTTCATTAGTGCCCGTAACTGACATTACTATTAATAATATTCATGAAATCGAACGATCTATAGACGTTAAGGCATATAGTACAACAAAGACCCTTACGTTCATCTTGGAAATCCCTTCTGTAGATACCCCAGCATACGATCTGGTTCATATCTATTCCATACCCAACTTCCTAATCCTTGCAGTCCAAATTCCTCGCACTTGGAAGTGAGGAGTACGCCTTTGTAGACGTCGACACCTGCCGTAAGATTACTTATTCTAACAGCTCCGCAAACACCTCGACGCCAGACCGCTCAAAGCAACAAAGGACTATGTGCTCTCTCTTCTAAACCAGGAAAACGCAAACTGCACATACGCCAAGACGAATCTACAAAAAAAAATAATCCAGAAACTCACGCCCACCAGTTGGCTGATCATCACACCACGAGATGAACTCTTGCGATCCTTCTGCGATAAGACGACAGACTATAAGCGTTTATCAGGCACTTACATAATTTCACTCTCGAAGCAGTGCCGAGCACAAATCATGAATGGAACCCTGATGTCACACAGTAGCACTATAACCATACACGAAGTCATCCCTCTACCCGCCTCATAAACGCCACTCTCGGACAACATACGCTACGAGCTACAACTAGAAGACATCCCTCTGGACGATATACACCAACTACTACATAAAGTAGCAGAGATGAACATTGATTCGGGCATGGAAGACGGGACATTAATTTCCACCACTCCAAGCTGGCTCACGTTTCTGGTATATGTCTTCGGCATGGCCTGGTTAATGGAAATTATATTGATGCTACAAGGGAAGACAACAGCGATCTGTAGTTAACGACCAGACAACCCCAGCAATCCCCGCTGGAAGCTGCGAAGCACGCTTCTATCTTAAGGAAGGAGGAGTTACCAAGCCTTATGGCCTGGATATAGCTGACGTCGTAGGTAGGTTACATGCCCAGCCCAGTAATATCGCTTATATGCATTTGTTAAACTGTAATTATATTTTATTTCTAATTTAATCTTGTAACAGCGCTCTGATAATAAACATTCATTTTTATAATTAAAATCCTCTTTTTAAAAACCCTTTTCCTGACCGCCGATACATATCTAGAACCGTGCACTGTTTTCAGCAATTACAGACTATTGCCAAAACTTATATTGGATGATGATGGCAATTGGACAATAATAAAACACAAAAAAGTGAGAATTTTCCATCAAATGCATTTATCGCCTTCGACATCAGTATTAGTCAGCTCTTTTTGCACATAATTATTATTCACGACAAAAACATCACACGTAATAATAAATAGTTTAAAGATTAGATAATTGTATCTGATCCTGAAATTTTTTATAAGTGAGGTAATCTAATCACGTACATAGATATGATATCAAAATGATACGTTATTGTAATCTAAATGTATTGTAATTAACATGTACGCACAGAATTGATAAACCAGTCGATTTTTAACGTTGATGAATACGGCGCGCCATTAAAAGCGTGAAACTGTTTTGGATCTGTTAATTTTCATTATTATATTCTTTCAACTTGTGCTGCCATTCATCAAACGCCATCACTATCAACAAAAGCAACGTCATCACAAAACATCATGCACGAGAATGCCTCGTGTTCTTGTGTATCCAGCCTACACTTAAAACAAGACACGCCCCACTGAACCCGTTGAGAATTCCAGCAGCCGATTTTATGTTAACATTGTCATAATACACACATACACACAAGATCATTTTGTTGTACGCGGCTTGAATTAAGTCTATATATTTTTCCCAATCTGATCTCTCCGGATCCGCCACAAAACTTCGCGGTATATTGTAATTAGTGTACGAGCATTTAAAAGGAGAAAAAGGTCTATAATGTAAATAAATGAGTCGAAAATCAATAGAGAGAGAGAGAAGACTGCTGGTGAAATTACAGGCCCATGAGACGTGTCAACTTA